>NC_053171.1:52198748-52451248 GCF_016835505.1 Polypterus senegalus
CTTTTAGGTCTAAGTCACCTGAAGCTTGGAGCTGTTAGTAACCTTAAAGATTTGAATGCTGAATGAAATTATAGGAGACATGAGCCTGTGATAGAGTAAATTGTATGCCAATCTTTTGTATTACACAAAGAAATCAAACACTCTGAACAGGAATCCAGATGTGAACATACAGTAGCTAGTCACACTCACAGTGGCAAATGTGTTGAGAATGACTGTGGCATGAAAGGAAGACTGTGTGTAAAATGATTGGGACTGTAACAAAGTACAGCTAGGTGTTAATTGAATATACTGTACATTTCTTTCTTCATTTCTTTTTATCATAACTAATATAAAAAATAATTTTACATGGGAAACAGTGTGGCTAATTCCATTAATTGGCCACAACATTTTTTGTGTGTAACCCTTGGGTTCCTTTCTAATCAGCTTTTTTTTATGAATGAAGTATTATTTTTCTTTCCTTAGGGTCGGAGCCTTAATGATCACTATTGCAGGCCTCAAGCTTCTGCGGTCATCGTTTAGCAGCCCCACCTATCAGTATGTCACTGTCCTCTTTACTGTGCTGTTTTTCACCTTTGACTATCATTCGCTGTCACAGACCCTGCTGCTTGATCTTTTCCTCATGTCCATCATTTTCAACAAGGTACGCAAAGCTTTCTTAATAATGCGAAATGCAGTGTGTGTTTTTTAAATTTACAAACCAAATTCAGTCTTTTAACACAGTCTTTTTGCTTTCTTTTTCCTGTAGTCTATAATATCTTACATTTTTTGTTCTTGTATTTTAGATGTGGGAGCTTTTCTACAAACTGCAGTTTGTCTACACCTATATTGCTCCATGGCAGATCACATGGGGGTCAGCTTTCCATGCTTTTGCTCAGCCTTTTGCAGTTCCTCGTATCCTTTCTCCAAAGAAGTTAATATTTAATTTCTTTATATCATCTGTATATTTTTGTACTGTATATTAGTTTGATTTCACACCACATAAAACAGTAAAGAATTATTTGTCTACAAACTGTCAAATCATGATTCAAGGATTTTAATACAATAATCATTTGTACAGAAAGTTTGTAAAATATTTCATATCAGTAAAAATACTTGAAATATTAAAATATCCCAATGCAGTGTACAGAAAATAACAAAAACATATTTACAAAATTACATATAGATAATAAATACTCTTCACAGTTACATGACTCCAAAGCTGCTCTATGGAAATTTCGGTAAAAAAAATATTTTCAGTGTGTGTCATGAATAAAATCATAATGGCCATTATTGAAAATATTGAATAAAAAAGTAAACCAAACTGAAACCATTGCAGTCTGAAAATAAGTTATCAAATTTGAATTATTGATAAAATATTTGTTTTAATTTGAAACCCACACAGTTTTATGTGATCTGACTCTTTATTAACAGTGAAACTGTCAGGTCCATACACTACCATATCACATTCAAGTTCTTCCTTGACCTGCACTTGGTTAGATTCTGCTATGCTATTTGTTCAGGTCATTGTGTCAGCTTTGTTCTCTACTCCTTTGAACCCTCTTTTGGGAAGTGCAATTTTCATCACGTCCTATGTGCGTCCTGTGAAGTTTTGGGAGCGAGATTACAAGTAAGTGCGTCTGTTAATTTGTTGTATATAGCCTTGGTTTTGTTTGTGTTCATGTACTCTGATTTCCTCCCAAATTCCAAAGGTCTGCATGAATTGGTGATTTTAAGTTATGCAACACTGTGTACAGTTTACTTGTGTTTGGAATTTTTACTTTGAACCTGTTTCATTTATTATAGTAGTTGTATTTTTAAGCATATAAGGAAATAAGACCTTTTATGTTTCATTATTTTTTCTTTCTAGCACTAAGAGAGTTGATCATTCCAACACCAGATTGGCATCTCAGCTTGACCGCAACCCAGGTATAATAGCTTGACAGGAAATGTGCTAGGAGATTCATTTAGTTTTTTTTTTTTTGTTTGTACTGTATGTTTTATGGTGAGCCGTGTTCTAAGGTCTATTACTCAGCAATCATAGTGACCCATATTGCAACTCAAGGTATTTTGTCTTTACGTTGTTGTAAGAATTACAGAAATTAATAGTACTTTAATTGATAAATATCCTTTGCTTATAACTACCATAATGTATTTTTGATGAGGTAGCACCAATAGATTAATTTTCTATGTTTGTTTACCGTTACTTTGAAAAATAAGTTTGGTGTTTTAAAAAGGTTATTTTTCCTGATTGGTACATTAATTTCACTTGGATATTTGTGTTGTTAACCCACTGCAACTCACTACCCTTATAAACAATAACAACCCACAACCTACAAGTGGCAAACCAGAACCAGTGGTTGAGAAACACTACTGTATGTGAAATCCCTTTACCCCAGGACTGTGGCTACTGGTTTCTGGCTTCGTGAATTCTGTTGTTGCAGTTGTGGTTTGCTTTGACAGTGATTTGAATACTCAGGCTATGTGTTTTTCTAATGAAGACAACCAAGGTCTTTTTTTTTTTTTTTTTTTGTTACATCAGCATTTGCAACTACAAAGATGTTGATATGTATAAGTGAGAAGTTTTAAAAAATCAAAGGCAAGAAAAAAAGAGAGAGAACTTGAGAAACACAAGGACGAAACTTTATAGGCTGTACCCCTGACAAATGTGGGTACACATGTGGAAAATGTCAAGGACTAATACTTTTGCTGCAGAATGTAGGACTTACTGCTAAGGCTGCTGGAAAGCTGAAATGTATCTGGTAATGAGCCTACTGCTGATGGGGAGGATATTCCAGTCTTCATCATTTATTGTGTCCTGAGACATTTTTCAGTTTTCCAAGATTAACCTGGGATAAGTGATGTAAAGTGGGAGAACAAAACAAACAACTTTTATAGGTGAAAGTGTAGTTTTTGATCTTGTTAGTGACAACAGCACATTGCTTAGCACTGAGGGCTCTCAGCTTCTGTGTAAGGCTACATCCATACTACTTTGTTTTTGTGTAAACATTAAAAAATGATTCTCCGTTTTTGCCTTTCGTTCACACTACCCAGGAGTTTAGCCCGCAAAAACAGTGACTTGTGAAAGTATTCTTGCACCATATATTTCTGAAAATTCCAGCTTGAAGTTGCAGTGAAAATGTACAGTTTTGAAAATGCTCTAATCACACTATGTGGGCCTTCCCTGACTGAATCCTGCTCATTACAGTGCCTCATTCCTTGATTGGACACTCTGGAAGACGGCCATATTCCAACACCGTCAGCACAGAAGTGGCATTGCCTTTCGTAATGCTTGTTGTGTTGCTTATGTGCATGCATCTGAATTTCATTTTATTTAGCTTGAATACTGCATACATCTGCAAAAAGGCAAATAATGATTTAGTTACTACAACTTTGTGATTAATCATGTGGGTGACAGTGTTAGCATCCTTTTAAGGAAGGCACATGCTCTTTTTCACCAATATGCTTATGTCCGTTATAGGCAAACACTTGTGTCTTATGGGTTTTTGGTTGTTTTAGTGTGAACAGAGATACTTTAGTAAACAATGTGAAAACACTGGTGTCGAGGGAGATGTTTTTTGCTTAAAAACAGTGTTTTTAAAAGAAAATGTAGCCTAAATGATATAAGCCACAGATATGAAGATTAAAAGAGCTAGTGGAAATTCTGGACATTCCATTTTTTACATTTTAATTTCATCTCTCAATTACGTGCATTTTTTTAGACCCATTCTAGCAATAAGCTTTTTTCCATCATATTATATTCTGATGCTTACAATTAGTAACATAGTTTTCTTTACACTGCCTGTTGCCTACATGAAAACGACCCAAAATCTGTCACTGCAAACAGGGAGAGGAGAACACGTATTCCCACCCCTGGAATGATGGTGCCAAGAATCTGTAATAACAAATCAATTACTTCTAACTTTTTTTTATTATATTAAACATATGTCAGAGACATATTTTTTGCTGCTACAGTCTTTGCTACTTTAAAGTGGCATATCAAGGCTTTTGTTTCATTTTTCTTCTAGTGCTTCATTGACCCCCATTGAATGTCACTGGGAGAGATCATTTTTATTTATCAATTATGCTTCACCCAATAACAAAAGTTTGCAGGCCTAGTGAACGTGTGCCCTGATTGTGAAGCTTCAGCTGCAGAAGTACAAAATTCAAAAACATAAACATATACTGTACCTTAATGTTTTTCATTGTTCTTTTACTCTGAAGTTTTAGTGAGAGTTATATGTATAAATATTGTGTCTGGGCTTCAGTTTGTAATGTGGTATTCTATTCTCCCTCAGCTTCATCCCTGGTTTTCTTCTCTTTTTCAAAGGTTCTGATGACAACAACCTTAATTCTATTTTCTATGAACATTTGACTCGTTCCCTTCAGCACACCTTGTGCGGTGACCTGCTTCTTGGGCGTTGGAGCAACTATACCACCGGAGACTGCTTCATTTTAGCATCAGACTACCTCAATGCACTGGTGCATATCATTGAAATTGGAAATGGGCTGGTGACATTTCAGCTGCGTGGACTTGAATTCAGGGGTAGTTCTTAATTCTTTTCCTGATTGTTTCATTGTTGGTTGTAAAGCTAACCTTGTTATCTAGTTATCTAAGGCTTTGGGTAGTACAGATCCACCATTATCTTGTGAAATCTGTCAGATCAGGTCTACAGCTACTTGTAGCTATTTCTTAGAATAATGGACTCTACTCATCACTACTGTTTCCAAATAACCAACAACAACAGACAGTTGAATGTAGTTATTATTCTGAAACCAAATTATGAAATGCAAGATCGGCACTCGTTTGCACAGTTCACAAACACAAAACAAGCATGTCACAACTTAAACAACACAAACTATAGTTTTCATTCTATTAAACATTAATTCTGCAAACATAGTTTTCATTACAAAAAATATTAATTCCAACAATATAAATGTTCAGTCCATAACCAGGTAAAGCCCTATTAAATGTCGAATCTCCACCTCTGGATGGTGCAGAACAAGACTCTGACTTAAAAGGTAATATTTCCTCTGGCAGAAAATGCTTCTGTCTCCTCCACAATTGCTTATGTCCACTGGATTTTAAAACCCATACTCTGCTAGGAACCTTGTGTTTCTTTTAAGCTGCTTCTTGCCTTTGCAATTGGCCAGTCCTCAGTATATGTCTCTGCTTGAAGATATAGTTCTCACCTCCACTTTGGGCAAGTCAACACATTCAGACAAAGTGGGAAACAATAAAGGGAGACAACAACACTGCTAAATAATTGCCTTACAAATAAATAAATTGTATTATACCAGTATCAAATGTACAGAATATTCAGTATTACAAACTGTAAATAAAAGGAATGAAATTGGAAGAGCTTGGAGTTATGCCTGACAGATTTTACTCAAGCTTTTCATAATCATATTTAGAAGCAGGGGTTAGGAAACAAATATAGTTAAAATGAAAAACATTCAGGAAAAAAAACAAGACAAAGTTGAAAATAAACTATAGAACAGGAAAGCTTTATTTACTTTGGTCAATGCTCTCCAAGGTAGTAGTTTAAAGTGTCATTACTATCAATGAAAATGGAAGGAACTTTTGAAACTTGTAAGTGGACGAGCAACTGGTAAAGAAGTTATCACTTGGACTTGAAGTTCTGGAGTAAGGGAACCATAGAGCATGAGGACTATGTGCAGAACTTTGAGAAACAAGGTTGTGAGTAATAATGTTAAATCTTTGTTAAAGGTTAAAAATTATTAGTTCAAAGAATTCATAATGGATGGATGGATGGATTGTCTATTCAGAGAACCCCAAGGGCTAAAAAAAAATTCAAGTTATTTTTACATTGAGAAAAAAAGAGTAAACTGAAGGTGTTAAATGTGTATCTGTTTGCTCAAAAAGCAATTTGACAGCATTTCTGGCTGATGTGGTAATGTTTTTTACTTTATACAGTTAACTAAGAGCGTTATATGACAACTCAGGCATGAATTCAGGTAGCTTTACTTTCTCTGAATTGTGTGACTTATAGATCCGAGTTTGTAGGGCATTCATGTGGAATTTCCAACTTGGAAACTCGTATTTACCATTTGCCCAATAGCATGTGACTAAAGCATATTCTGGTCTCCCATTTGTCAGCAAATGGGTCAAATCAAGAAGTTTCTAGTCATTTTTACTTTGATTGTTCAGGTTATTTACGTAGTACATATTTGTTGCTTGTTAAACATTAAGCACAGATTTTGCAAGCTGTACTGTTTTGAGACATGCAAGGTTTTGTTATACTTATAACTTATGCTTATATAAAGCATTTCATCCTAGTCATATTTACTGGTAGATTTTCAGTGAATGATCACTTTGTGTTCTTGCAGTGTTAAACCCTGTAAAATGACCCTAGCAATGAGGAATTTATTTAAACTTACTGAAATCAATTTGTGACTGCCAAAATTGATGTCCAAAAATCATTAACTCACTAAATCCAGTTCTGGCTTATGTTAGGCTGAAGCCTGTCCTGGAAACCATCCAAGATCTTGTTCATCATTAGGCACATTCATGCCTATAAGCATGGGGTGGGATGCCCCTTTAACAGAAGGACCTGGGGAGAGACTGTGTTCAGGGCATTATCTTCCCCAGAACACTAGAGGACATAGCACAGCCACATTCCCCCGTTCATATCCCTCGGCGAGACTGAAAAGACCTCGGAACCTCTGGCCTCGCCCCTTTTTTCACTGAGGAGGGTTCCATGGCAGCCCTTGAGCTTTCAGCTCCCATTTCTAGATTGTCCGGAGACCCCGTTTTACTTTTGGGATCTCCTGTTTAATCTGGGGTTTTCCCACAGTTTGAGTCTCTCTATTTATTAGAGAGCCCCTTTACTGTTTGTACCCCTTACGTTTTAGACATAATAGTGGTCGGAGTCTTTAGGATTGCATCGCTTCGGGAGACAGCATCATCCAGCTGCTCCGGCTCGATCAAGCCTTCCCCCGACTGCTCTGTTAAAGTCCCACACTCTCATGTAGGGCTCGCAGTGACTTGGCACCAGCTACTTATTAATCGTGGACCTGGATCACCCTGCGTCCCTCTATTATGTACGGTATCAGTAATACTCACCTGTACCGCCGAATTATATAACACGGAAGGCTCTTGACCCAACTGCCGTAGGTACTCCTCTACCTTCTTCATAGGCGCTTCGGCCATCTCTCCCAGATCCTTTATGACCTTCTTTATTGTCGCAGCATCTGTAAAAAAAACTCCGCATGGGCTCAATTAGCCTCTTAAATTCCCACACATCTATAATATTATTTAATTCGGCCGGAGGCAGGCTCGAACTGCCACTTGCCTTGCCATCCAACCGGGAGCCATTGAGTACATCTGTTCCAGGCACGTGTTCTGACGGGCTTCGCAAAGGAGCCTGGGATTTGGAGTTCTCTTTAGAGGACCAGGCCGCCATCTTTGGCTGACTGCGATCCGCCTGTATTAATTTGTCAGCGGATTGATCAGCCATTTCCCAGCCCTCCTTACCTTTTTTGTGGGGTGAGCAGCGCTTCGCTTGTCTCCCCCTTCCCCTTAGGAAAGTCCAAGTCCGTTGCTTTTAGGGTACAGCCGTAAACAATAGGACGAGGAACTCCTCCTTCTCACAATGTTTCGGGTTGGGTCACTTGTCCCTCGCCGGCAGCCAACATGTGGAAGTCTAGTTTTGCGCTCGGCGGCTCGAACAGGAGCGCACCACCATCTCCGGGATTGTCTCCTGCCTCCTGCAGAGCCTCCAGGTGATCTTTTCCAAGGTACATGTACGGGACAAAATGAGTCATTTTAAAGGGATTTTCAATGAAATCCCCGTCACGTACCCCGTCCTTCTCCGGAGGCCCCTTTCGACTCGTGTGGCCACTCCGTAGCTCATCCCGAGCCTCAGCCATGATGAGCTTGGATCCTCTGCTGGTGCTGTCGCTCTGCTTACTCCTTTTCTTCCCCATGACGGACTTGTTGAAGGTGTATTCAGGCTATTTTTTCTGCGTGCCTCAACACTGTCCTCTTAGGGTTCTCTGTCTACAGAAATTTATTTTCAGGTCCTCTGCCAAACTGACGGCCAGAGACTCCTGCGAACTACGCCACTGTGACAGATGGGGGCGCTGTCGTCCCCTTGAGCCCTCAGATCAGACGCCAGACACCAGATAAAAATTCAAATTATTAATTTATTTAGACTACACAGTGCACAAAGCCCCATCCACTCCACTATACTCAAACACAATACAATTCTCAATAATCAATACACAATAAATCCCCCACTCTCCCAGACGCGTTGCCACCCTTCCTCCCAGCTCAGCTCGTCTGTCTGGGATTTCTCCCAGTCCTTTGTAGTCCATGACCCGGAAGTGCCTCTGAATCCTCAGTCCATGTGACTTCCTAGCACTTCCGGGTCAGATCAAGCACTCCTCTTCATCCCAGAAGTACGTTTATTTCCCCTGTCACTGTGACTAAGACGTACTTCCGGGTTATAGGGCACATAACAGTCCCTGGGCCTCCCTGCAGTGTCTCCTGGTGGCCCCCAGGGTATCCAGCAGGGCTGTAAAAGAAAACTCCAATGTCCATGATTCCCAGCTGGCATTCGGGGCACCTCCATGCTGCAGGGAGGGCTCCATCTGGCGGCCTGGGGGTATTGGCTGGAATGATTGGCCTGCCATAGTCCACAAGGGCGATTGACATGAAATTTTCACCAGATGTTGGTAACAACCCAAGTAATCCACACATACAAAGAAATCAAAACAAATAAGTCCATAAATTAAGTGTAATAAAGTCGAATGACACAGGGGAAAAGTATTGAATGCACTTACAGAGATTTATTTAGTACTTGGTAGAAAAGCCTTTGTTGGTAATGATATCTTCAAGACGCCTCTTGTATGGAGAAATGAGTAGCATGCATTGCTCATTTGTGATTTTGGCCCATTCTTCCACACAAACTGTCTTTAAATCTTGAAGGTTCTGAGGGCCTCTTCTATGAACTCTAATCTTCAGTTCTTTCCATAGATATTCAATTGGATTCAAGTCAGGTGATTAACTGGGCCATTCTAGCAGCTTTATTTTTTTTTCCTTGAAACCAGTTGAGAGTTTCATTGGTTGCGTGTCTGTGATTATTGCCTTGCTGAAATATCCAGCACCCTGGTAGATGGCAGCAGATTTTTATCAAGAATGGCCCAGTACATTTCTCCATTCATCCTTCCTTCAATTATATGATATCTGCCACTACCATATCTGAAAAACAGTTTCGCAACATGATGTTCCCACCTCCAAACTTCACTGTTGGTATGGTGTTTTTGGGGTAATGTGCAATGCCATTCTCCTTCAAACGTGTGTGCAATGAGATCCAAAGAGTTCAATTTTGGCCTCATTTGTCCAGTCTCTCTTCTCCCAGTATTTCATTGGCTTGTCCAGATTTTGCGCCGCAAACTTTAAATGAGCTTCAACATGCTTTTTCTTCAGCAGTGGAGTCATTTGCGGTGAGCGGGCATAGACGCCATGGTGGTAGAGTGCATTTCTTCTTGTTTTCTTTCAAACTGTACCTGCTAATTCCAGGTCATTCTGAAGCTCAACAAACGGTGGTCCTTGGCTAATGGACAACTGTTCTGATTATTCTTTTGACTCCTTGCTACTGACATCTGGTGAAAATTTCATGTCAGTAGCCCCATTAAAAATGTATTTACTGAGAAAAATGGTGACATGTTCAATCCTTATTTTCCCCTGCTGTAAAGGACAGACAAAGAGAATCTTTATTAAAATAGTTATTTTTCAGAAATACTCTGTAGTACAAGAAACTGTATGGAATTGCCTAAAAAAAGCAATCCAAGAGTCTCAAAAACACTATTCCAGAAAGTCAAAAACCAAACATAGATGTAAAAAAAATCGGTTAATTCCATAAAAGCACAGTACAGTGAACCCTCGTTTATCGCGGTTAATCTGTTCCAGACTCTACCGTGATAAATGAATTTTCGCGAAGTAGGGTTCTTTATTTATAAATCAAATATTTTCGCAGTTAGAGTATAGAAAAACTGTTTACGACCTTCTAAATTCGTTTTTTAACATTATTAGAGCCCTCTAGACATGAAACAACACCCTTTAGTCACCATTACACTCGTATTACTCAATATATTAAACAAAATAAGAGAAAATAAGACATATTAGGCGTTACAAATATATTACTAGGCGCACTCGCCTTTTAAGGCGACCGACTTTTATCTTCAATTATTGTGCGCTCCATGTGTACATCAGGCATGTAAGTGTAGAGAATGAGAACATCAAAGTGTCCATTCATAACATCTTTTTTTTTTTTTATCCCCTCAAGTGCCTGTCCAAAGTCGTACAATGTCAGCCCGAATCTGTACCGCTAAAGACGGAGTTTCATGCACTAAATAAGCTATAGATGAGAATAAGCAAGCACCATCTTCCCTGATATTTACTACGCGGTGAGGCATTTGTACTCCATCAACATAATTATTTCCAGAGACATAATTTTTTCTATTTTTCCAGCGCATAGCGCACAAAAGCAAGGGAACGATGAGAGCACCAGAACTCTGCTCACATTGCGTCGCTTCATACCTCAAGCCACAAGTAGTAAGTCTGTAATAAGCGGAATACCACTACGCTTTGCACTCATGGGACGGAAGGACAATCCCGAAAGCTTTTCTATAGTAGATTATTGTACTGTACATTTAATTGCACACAACCACTAACCTATGGAGGCACGACCTCAGTAGGAGAGTCTTCAGAGGTGGTGCAGTATCTTCAGCAGGTGCGTTATTGTCTTCTTCCGCTAAAGAAGTACTAGGAGTAGGAAGTGGGTGTCTGGGTGCGCGGCTGAAGAACATCTTGATAGGCAGTTGCTGGCGCTGTCTTTTCATATGCGTGAGGAGGCTTTTGTAGGGTATTGCCATCTTTAATCATATAGAAGAGTTTCACCTTCTTCTGGATAGTAAGCATCTTCCTCCGGCGCTTAGTTTTATTCTCAGAAGGCTTAGAAAAAGCAGCACGTTTAGGAGCCATCGTAGGGCTTAGATAAAAATTCTCAGAAAGCGCATGCGTAGTGACGTAAGCGTGTATGAGAAAAAAATCGCGATAGAGTGAAGCCGCAAAAGTCGAAGCGCGATATAGCGAGGGATTACTGTAATAAGATAAACTCACCACCACCAGCTCCTAAAGTGTACCGCAAGTAACTGTGTATCCTTAGCTTTTCCACAAAATGCAAGGAACTACACAAAAGTAATAAAAAATACAAAATAATGCAAAATTCACTAACAAAATTAACAATATTAGCATAAAAAGAAGAAATCAAAAATGAAAAAAAAGGACATTAAGTAGGAATTTGAACAACAGCTGTAGGGGGCCCTGACTAAAAGATCACATTTATTCTGTTCCACATGAATATCGTTGACTTAATTCTAAATTTGGTCCATTATGATCGAGACTTGTGTGAAACTCCATAAGTCCAAGCATATCTACTGTGTGCACAATACTTGCAGTGAATTAGGCCTTCCCACTGATGTGGGAATTAGCACTAGTTGTTTTAGTGTATGCCAGATCTTGGCATGTACAATATTAATAATTATTTTAATCATGCTAATAATTCTAAATATTGTTTGTTGGCTCTTAATTTCGGTTCTTTTTTCATAGCACTCTTTGCAAAAGCTTAGTTTAGGCCATTACTTAGACAGCATGACAACTATATACAGGGGGTCTTCGGGTTTTGACACGGTTCTGTTCCTACAACAGTGATGTAACCCGAATTTTGGTGTAAGTTGAAACAAACCCTGGCCTAAGTTACCTATCCTAACACATTTGCAAAATCATAATCTAGAACATAAAAACACAACTAAGCCACAAAAATAGGAAAAGGACATAAATATATTGTACTGTATGTACACTGTACTGTAGTAACAGGAAAAATGACAAAAAATGAGTGTAAAAAAATTCCTTACCTTTATTCCTTCTGATCTCTTTACGATGTCAAATTTCACTTCCATTGTGATGGCTTTCCTCTTCTTCGAAGCACTACCATCTGAAGACTCTGACTTTCATTTAGGATCCATGGTAAGGGCCACAAAGTCACCAAACAAAGCCACAAAAATGGAACACTTCCTCCGCACGCCACAAAACTAGTTTGCCCACGTAGTCTGTAAGTACGACGCTAATGGTGTAAGCCAAAACACTCATGTCTCAATCTTTTTTAACGTTTTTATGGGAGTGAGCATTGTAAACTCGAAACGTTGTATGTCGAAACGTTGTAACCCAAGGACTCCCTGTATATTGTGAATGTTCAGTATACTTTTCAACAGAATACTGAATAAAACAGGATGTCTTTCTTAGTAAAAGAAACCTTCCAAGTATTATCCATTTCTAGTCATGTTGTCCCACCTGTTTTCCCCCTTTGGACCTGTTTAGGTTCAGTTATGGTGTGCTCTCCATTTGAAAGTAGTGGACATGGCTTTAGGGTTCCCCATACCTAAGAGCGTTTGTCATTCATTAAAAGACGACCCTGCAAGGCACAGGCCCTCCATTATTACACTTCTTTTTAACTCAGTGACTCCACTCATTTTCTGAATGTCACATTAATTTTAGAGTTGATTCCTGATTATATTAAACATTCATCACAGTGCAGTATGTTGGTGCATCAAGATCTACTTTATTACTCTCTATAATCGCATGACATGTTAGTACACCGTTTATTTCTATCACAATCATACCTGTTGTAATTGGTTCAGAAAATAAAAATGCAAAAGACTTGCATGGAAAGAATTTTTTCTTTAATTTTGTTTTACTTCACATCCATTTGAATTTCCCTCTTGAGGGAATCACAGAACCCAAAGACTTTCTTTGTATTGCTTACTTCACGGGACACCAACTGGATCATCCAGTTTAATTCGTCATATCGACTTAAAGCAAAACAGGCACTCATTGGTATGGAAAAACAAAGATCTCAGTACAATAACTAAACATAGCATTTGAGCAGTTGTGTATTGTTGACTTAAATGCAGAGTAAATTTTCATATCCCTCTTTGTAACATTTTAGGCACATACTGTCAGCAGCGAGAAGTGGAAGCCATCACTGAGGGAGTTGAAGAAGATGAAGGATTCTGCTGCTGTGAGCCAGGGCACATTCCTCATATGCTTTCTTTCAATTCTGCTTTTGGGCAACGCTGGCTAGCTTGGGAGGTTCTAGTCACGAAGTATGTTCTGGAAGGTTACAGTATCACAGACAATAGTGCAGCGTCTATGCTTCAAGTGTTTGATCTCCGCCGTATTCTAACCACCTATTATGTAAAGGTAACTTGTGAGAATCCAGCAGATTTCTTTTCCAAATTTTGGTTTTATGGAAGGGGGCTTAATTGTGAGCTTCTTTCTTTAAATGAACATATACTGAATCTGAATGTTACTTTTCCTGCTCTCTTTACAGTGACAAGAAAAAATATGTAAACCCTTTAGAAAAACACATGTACGTACAAAATTGTCTTAAAATATGGAGTGATCTTCATCGAAGTTGAAATAATGTTCAAGCACAATCTATTTTAATTGATAGCAAACTAAAGGGAGTGCAGAATTATTAGGCAAGTTGTATTTTTGAGGATTAATTTTAATATGGAACAAACACAGTGCTATCAGTCAATCCAAAATGTTAATAAACCTGAAACCTGAATGTTTCACAACGGAAATGTGAGTGTGAACATCATCGGGGAATACATATGTGCGCACAATTATTAGGCAACTATTAGTGTGCAGATTTATTATGCAACTAAAGGAAAAATGAAAATTTTCCCATCTCACTTGTTTATTTTCATCTGTTATAGTGAGAATAATAAACAAACACCTCAAAATTTACAAATAAACATCTCTGACATTTAAAAAAAAATAAATCAGTCAATCAATGACCAATATAGCCACCCTTCTTTCCAATAACAGTCATAAGCCTTTCCATTCATGGAGTCTGTCAGTTTCTTGATCTGTTGACGATCAGCTTTTTGTGGAGCAGTGACTACAGCCTCCCAGACACTCTTCAGAGAGGTGTATTGTTTTTCTCCCCCGTAAATCTAGCGTTTAAGAAGTGCCCACAAGTTCTCGATAGGGTTTAGGTCAGATGAGGAAGGGGGGCCATGTCATTATTCCTTCATCTTTAAGGCCTTTACTGGCTGGCCATGCAGTGGAGAACTTCGATGCAAGTGATGGAGCATTGGCCTGCATAAAAATCATGGTCTTTTCCTGTATCACTGTTTGAAGAAAGTGTCTTCGAAAAACTGGCAGTAGGTTTGGGAGTTGATTTTGAGTTCATCTTCAATGCAAAAGGTCCAACTAGCTCATCTTTAAAAATACCAGCTCATACCAGTACCCCACCTCCACGTTGGAGTGGAGCTCTGTGCCATTACTGATCCACAGGTCCATCCATCTGGTCCATCAAGAGTCACTCTCATCTCATCGGTCCATAAAACCTTTGAAAAAAATCTGTCTTCAGATATTTCTTGGCCCAGTTTTGACGTTTCAACTTATGTTTCTTGTTCAGTGGTGGTTGGGTTTCAGCCCTCCTTACCTTGGCCATGTCTTTGAGCACTGAACACCTTGTACTTCTGGGCACTCCAGGTAGGTTGCAGCTCTGGAATATGAAAGTACTGGAGGATAATGGGTTCCTGGTAGCTTCACGTTTGATTCTTCTCAAATCTTTGGCAGCTAATTTGCGTCTTTTGTTCTCAACACGTTTCTTGCGACCCTGTTGACTATTTGCAACAAAATGTTTGATGGTTCTGTGATCACACACCAATATCTTAGCAATTCCAAAAGTGCTGCATCCCTCTGAAAGACTTTTTACAATTTTTGACTTTTCAGAGTCAGTTAAATCTCTTTTTTGGCCCATTTTGCCTGAGGAAAACTAGCTGCCTAATAATTCTGCACACCTTGATATAGGGTGTTGATCTCCTTAGGCCACACCCTCCCTCATTACACAAATACACATCACCTGACGTGCTTAAATCCAATAAGCATTCAAGTTAATACAGCTTGGAGTTGGAATATACACATTAAAAATGATGATATGGTCAAAATACTCACTTGCCTAATAATTGTGCACACAGTGTATTGTATTGTTCTTGTAGGTTCTGAATACATCATTTAGATATTCACAGATGTAGGCTGGTAAAAGCCTGTAGGATATTGACTTCATCAAAAGCTACTTGGAGTCAGGTGTTATCAAATGTGGAGTCCAACCAATGGAATGAGATTAAAGTTTTCTATTATGTTTTATATTATATGTTATAATATGTTGTTATAAGTATTATATGTTTTCTATTAAAGAGATGCATCGGCTGAAGTGAAGAGATCTCAGAAGATCTGCGATAAAGAATAATTGATTTGCTTAATGTCAAAGAGTTTAGATATTCATCAGTCCACAGTTTGACAAACTGTATAATTGGACACAATTTACTGCTGTGGCTGCTCTTAAGAGGGTGCCCAACCAAAAAGACTTGATAGGCACCATGCATAATGCTCACTAAGGTAAAAAAGAAGCGTCTCTGTTCGGGACTCTACTGCACACCAACAGTGAATAAGCATGGTTTCCATAGCAGAACAACAAAGAGGAAGCTGCTGCTCTCCAAAAAAACATTGCTTAATGTCTAAAGTTTGCCAAAGACTTCCTCTACACTCTACAGCATCATTTTGTGGACTGTTGAAACTAAGGTTGAATTGTTCAGAATGTAAGTTTATCTAGGTATCTTTCAGGATAATGTCAGGGTGGGTGTCCACCAGCTGAAGCCCAATAGAAGCTGGGTGGTGCAGAAGAACAGTGACTCTAAACATCAGTGTAAATCTACAGAATTCCAGAAAGGCTTAAAAAAAAGAAAATCTGCCTATTGGAGTAGGTCTGTCAGAACCCAGTAGAGATGCTATAGAATGATCTCTAGATCCATTTTCGTACCAGATATCCTAAGAATATGGCTGAGCTGAAGTACCTCTCTAATGAAGAAAGGTTCACATTTCTTCCTGAACATGATGTGCAGGTCTGATCCACAGCTACCAGAAGCACTTGTTAGAGGTTACTGTGATGAAAGGCGGTTTGACCAGGTGTTACATCCAAGGGTGTACTTATTTTTTCACAACACACTGTGAATATTTGATGGGTGTGTTCAATAAAGGCATGAAAGATTAGAACTGTGCATTATTAGCCTTAAGCATATTACGTTTGTCTGTACTTGTCATTTAGATGACAATTAGGGCCTGTTTTGTGAACAATTAATGCAGAAAAACAGGTTATTCCAAAGGGTACGCATACTTTTTCTTGCCACTGTATATGTGACTTTTTTATTTGTGTTGCTTACTTCATGCTTATTGGTGGGACATGAGAGACCTTGACTTGCCTTAGTGTTGGTTATTTTGAATCATTTTAAGTTGACCATAACCCAATTGTAGTATGCTATCCTGATAGATTTTTTTGTCTTTTCTTATTTTATTGACCTCTGACTCACTTCATGAGTATTATTGTTTATTCAGTTTGTTTTCAGTTTGAAATGTCAGTATCTTGTTGATGGTTACTTGGAATTGAGTTAAACCACTTGTTGGTTGACTGGCCATTGCATTTAGGAATGGGTCTAATGTTTCTACTTGTTAAGTTACTTAAATGTATAAACTTCTTTTTTCTAACCAGACATTCTCTAAAGATAATTTATGAGTGCCCAGCATATTTAATTTACAAATTCCAGGTCAGCTGCTCAAATTTGCAGTGCTTCTTGTTTATGTGATTTTTAGGGCATAATCTATTATGTGACAACTTCTTCAAGACTGGAAGATTGGCTGGCCAATGAAGCAATGGAAGAGGGCCTGCGTTGCTACAGTGACAGCAACTATGTGGATGTGGACCCCACATTTAACCCCAGTATTGATGAAGATTATGACCATCGGTTGGCTGGTGTCTCTCGTGAGAGCTTCTGTGGAGTCTATATTAGTTGGATCCAATATTGTGCCTCACGAAGAGAAAAGGTAAAATACTTTATATGGTTGGAAAGCAGTGTGGAGAAGTTATCTTATAGTATGTGCACCCTTGGTGTATACCAAAACCCTGAAACATATTTATAGTACAAATTTGTAAGCAAAACCAATCAGCAGGGTGCTGTTATTTCATCATGACTGGGATGCAGTATTTTTCTATTTCTTAAGTGAGAAGTTGAGCAAAATGACACCTTTTATTGGCTAACTAAAATAATTACAATATGCAAGCTTTCAATGCAACTCGGGCCTCTTCTTCAGGCAAGATGTAAAATTTGCTTGATACCTCACTACATTCATAATGGCTAATACTGTACAGCACCCTAGTTCTGCTTCTTAAGAAAATACATATATCAGGAGTCTTGTTATTTTTTTTCCTTAATATGTAAAATAGTCTGTGCCATCCATTTACTGTTGGCAACTGCTGGATATTTGGCTGCTTTTGGAATACAGTAAAGCTAAGTAAACCAAAAAATAATAATAATAAGATACCCAAGCTTATATTTGGGGTCAAGCTCAATAACCAATGCAAAAGTTAGTTTTTTGTTTAACCTTCCTTTATAGATGTGTTTCTGTTGAAGCCCAACTATGTGATGCAGAGCCATTGTCTTTCCATTGTTTTGAAACCCTCAGGTTAATGGAGTATTCCTAATGCAGCTGTGCCAAATTTATGTGTTTTCAGCCTCTGAATGCAGATAGCAACTCTCCGCTTGTGACATTGTGCTATGGCTTGTGCGTACTGGGCAGAAGAGCATTGGGAACTGCTTCTCATCATATGTCCAGGTAATCAACAGTCTATCTCCAAGACCGTTTCTGTCTGCTATATATATATATGTTAAAAATAAAAAGCATTGCCAAATGAGTTGCGTGTTTCACACCATTTCTGAAGCACATTAATATTTCAGCCAGATTGACTGTCATCAGAGCAGATCCTGTTTTTTTTTTTGTTTGTACCAGTGTGTGTACTTTATTAGAGACTTTTTTTCGACCCAGCAGTTATTTCTCACTTGTGCCTAGTCATTTGCTGGGATCTTCTTAGTATGATAGACAATAAAGACTCAGAAATTGGTGAAAGGAAGAAGTGCTTTTTTCTTGCCAAATTTAAAAGATTATCACATTAAGACATACTGTATAGCTGGTTTTGAGTAAACCCTGTTTCCATGGAATTGTTGGAGTTTTGCTTCTAGAGTAACTATAAATGAAATAGAAGTTGCTGACAATGTCAGAGGCTAAACTGGTATGAAGTGTTATTCTCTAAGTGATTCCTTATATGTAATAGAATAATGCTGCTTTCTCTTTTGGACTCAACCCCCTCTTTGTTTTTAAGATTTTAAACTTCTTTGTTCACAATACGCACTGTTATCCTTATGCTGTCTTATTGTGGTTTGTATTTCCTTTAGTGCAAAGTTTGTTTGGACACAATAATTTGTTTTCTTGGGTTTTTCATCAGCAATCTGGAGTCATTCCTGTATGGGCTTCATGCTTTATTCAAGGGAGATTTCCGAATTTCTTCAGTGCGAGATGAGTGGATATTCACTGATATGGAACTTCTCCGGAAGGTGGTGGTTCCAGGAATTCGAATGTCACTCAAACTTCACCAGGTGATGAGCTGAGCCACGGCCACAAATGTTGACAACATTTTTATCATTGCAAAATAATTGTGTATTCTTAACATATTGAACACGATAAAGTAAATAGTGTCAATATAATGTTGCTTTTTAAATTTTCATTATGTGTATGGTAGAGGGGGCTACTAGTCTTAGGTGTAAATGCCAGTGCTCGTGTTATTCTGCCATAGCAAAATGTACATATTACATTTTTGTTTCACATTTAGTTCAAGAAGTGTGGTTTTTTTTTTTTTTGTTGAAGACACAAGCAGTTATGTTTTTACCCATTATCACTCTACTCCATTCATTTGGTAAGTTAATACCTCTTCCAGAAATTGGAAGCTGGCTGTCAAGCGGCGGGAAAGTCATTTTCATCATCATTCATGTTCTCACTTGTTTATTCTTTCCAGCCATACAATTTAACGCTCGTATAATTAAAGTACATTTATGTCTAAAATTTGTCATAAAAATAACATTTATAGTAGGCTGTCTATCATATTAGCAATTCATCCCATGTCCTATATTTTACACCATATGTTTAAAATAGTTTTTCTTGCTGTAGATGTAATGTGCAATGTCATTGGTGATGTTATAATGCCACTCACTGTTATTTAATATTATTTATACTGTTTATTTCAAACACTTCACAGATAAATCCAGGTTCACAGTATGCAACTTGCAGTTTGAGGATCTTGATGATTGCAGTTGCTGATCTTATCTCCTGAGTAGTCAGATTACAAAATTAGAAATTGCAGGGTGTGATAAGTTGAATGACCCTGGGACAACTTTCTACTACATTTTCATATTTCCTAAGTATCATGTACTTGCCATTTTTTTCTGATGTGCTGCCTAACCATGTCACGTTATTAGCTTTTGCCAATTTGGCCTCAACTTTGGTCTTTTGTTGCTATTCTGCTGTAGTATGTTAAACAGAAGACATCAGACAGAAGAGTCTGTCTTCTGTTTTCGAAGTCCAAAACACTTATGATCCTTGTTACTTATCACTGCATTATATGTATTGAACTTTCTGGAGTGCATTTATTGGTTCTAAGCTGTTTCACTGGATATGTCAGAGTAAATTACTGGTGGTCACAGTAGTATGCTGTGATCTCCCCAAATCACTAAAATTAGGTAAATTAAGTGCGTCTCGAAAAATCTTGTAGTGTGACAGGGCTTTTAGTCATGTTTCTCATTCTAAAGGCTTTCTTACTTAAAAAGGTGCTCTTTAATTTCCATCTATACATGTACACTGTGTTTAACATGCATAAGAACACAAGAGATCTGGCAAACGAGAGGAGACCATTGAGTACAATTTGTAGCTTGTTTGTTGAGCTAATAGGTAAGCTGTCCCAATATCTCATCCATATCCTTCATAAAGGTTCTCAAGATTTCTGCTTCATCTATATGCCTTGGTACAATAGTTTTTTTCCAGATTACTTAACAGTTTTTAATGCATTTGAATTCTGGAGTGTGTGACTCACTGTTAAGTTATAAGAATTCTGCTGATCTACTGAACAAGTGCTTTTGAGCATTTTGAAAACCTGGATTCCTGGAAACCTTTTCAATCATATACTTAAATATGGGCCACCCTATAGTTTAGGCATGAAATCAGTTGATTTATATTCCAACCGTTTAAATGATTTAACCTTGCTGAGACAATGAAAAAGGTTTGTCAACATAACCCCTAAATCCCTTTCAGAGGTTACATCCTGTAGCTTAGTGTCTTTCATCTTATATTTATAATGTTCCTTTTGCCCATATGTAGCACTTTGCACTTTACCACAGTAAACTGCATTTTCAATATTTTGGCTTAGTTCTGAAGCTTGTCCAGGTCTTACAGATTTTTTTTTCTTTCTACTTAGTGCCTGTCATCTCACCAATTTTAGTATCATTTGAAATTTATTTATTTTTTTTAACCTCTACTGAATTTTATGTCATTAATGTAAATCAGAAGAAGTAACAGTCCAGGGACAGACCCTGTGGTGCATTCTCCTCTTAACTGTACACTTTATACCACCTATCTGTGTGTTCTTGTCTCCGCTAATCAGTCATGGTATATCTATATATTTTTTTTATTTTTATTGGCCAAAACTAAACCAGAATAATGTAATACACATTCACATTTACATAAAGTTCATGGCAAAAAAGGTACAATTAGAGTATTATAACCAGAAACAAAAATAATGTGCCCTCCCCACCCCAAGTTAAGTAGAACATCGCAGCAGAGGTTAATAAGCTGAGACTGAGTGGCATGTTTAGCCAGAAGCTATCATTGCCTGTTTATGAATGACCAGATTAAAGAGGAAGCCTTGAGTTTTTCATGAATCGTTTAATTAAAATAAAGGCCTTTAGGTCCAGTTCATTGTAGAAGTAAGATAGTATATCCTGCTTTGGCTCTTCAGCCTGTCACACCTCCACCGGTGCTGTTAGGTCAGCTGCAGGGTCATCAGCTGGAAACCGCCATGCATGGATGTTGCACCCCCTAAACCAGTACATCTCCCTGCTGGGGGGCCAGTGGCATCCTGGGGACATCTTCCCGCCACCCTCTGCAGTTGCCTTCACTGGGGTGTTGACCCCCAACCAATGTCTTTCCTGCGCAGCCAAAGCCAGTAGCTCCCTTTCTCCGCTTCCTCTCCCAGTGCCTTTATGGCTGTCCTCAAAGCTCGAGCCTGCCACTTCCACCCCTTGTAACAATTGGACTGTCGCTTTTCCAACAAAGCCACAGTAACCGACCTCCACGGTCTAAACTCTGGCTTTCCAGCTAGCCTCTTGGCACTCTGCTGCCAGCTCAATATACCTCAAGTGCTTCCTTTCATGGGCTGCTATCATACCCTCCTCTAAAGGAATTGTTAGTTTGATGAGCAGGACACTCTTCTCCACTGCAGACCACATTACAATGTCTGGCCAGAGAGCAGTTAATATCTGATTGGCTGTTTTATATTTTCATTGAGATTTTGCGTTATGTTTTATAGCATATACAAAGACATATAGGCTTAGGTAGCAGTGTTTGAAAGGTAGGAGGTTTTTAACTTCTCATGTAGCAGATAATGTATTTTGCAGTATTTATTTCAGTATATGAACTGTGGCAGCATTGCAGGCATGGCATGTGCTGGGAAGTGAGGTTGACTCCTCTGTTGTCTTCACAAATGCAGTGCTTCAAATAGGAACATTTTAATCTTTTATTGGCAGACCCAGTAACTGGCAGCTGTTTCAATTAATATTTGCTGAATTGGTTCTTTCACATACATTTTTCTATTAATTTTTACTTGGAAGTGTAATTTTACTTTATTGTGTTTATTTAAAACATTTGACAAAAGACATATGTTTATCTTTACCCTTTTAACATTTTATTTTAACATTAACAGCACATTTACTCTTAAAATGCATGGGATAATGAGGTAACATAATCATCTTTGCTATAAAAAATAAGGACTGAACACAACAATTGTTGATATAAAAATTTTTATGTAAAACAGCTCCCAGAAATAAAAGTGGACATTCCATATTCATCTTCTCACCTACAGTACATATTTTATGATTATATCAAGTGATCACCCATATTACCTCATTGCCCCATAATTTTTGCTTCTTCCGGTAGCTCTTTAGCTTTGCGATTGTTTGCTCCACCTAAAGTTTGACTGAATTTTTCTTTACTGTTCCAGGACCACTTTACTTCTCCTGATGAGTATGAAGAATCCTCTGTCTTGTATGACGCCATTACAGCTCACGAGCAGACCTTAGTCATTGCACATGAAGGGGACCCAGCTTGGCGTAGTGCAGTGCTCTCCAACTCCCCTTCACTTCTGGCCTTGCGGCATGTCATTGATGAAGGCACCAATGAATACAAAATCATTATGCTCAACCGTCGCTACCTCAGTTTTCGTGTGATTAAGGTACTGGTAACAGAACTCTGCCATCTTTCAAGGATTAAATCCTACTATAGATAATATAACACAACATAACATTGCTTAGCAAAAGTATTGTTTTTTTTTTTGTTTGTTTGTTTTGTTTTGTTGTTGCACAGCTGCAGCAATCAGCAGCTCCCGGTGTCAGTTAGGGTCACGGGCGATCTTGCCCCTGTGTGCTAAGTGCAGGGCTGTCCGCTCCCACATTGTGCACAGGAACCGCTCTTGCTATGCTACCACACCCCTCCAAAACACAGACAAAGACAAAGACGCGACTGCGGCAGTTATTTATTTAAAGGATGACAATCAGCCGTGGGCCTCACTTTACCCCAGGCAGGCATAGAGAGAAGATTTTGACCTTACTATGTTGTTATAGTCACTGACTTTAGAGTTTCTTATGCCAAATGGGGAAGTAAAATAACTGAGTGTGACAATTCACACAATACAACCTGGATTTTCAGCAGCTACCATAGATGATGTTGACTGAAACACCTGACATGCAGCTATGTTCAGGTTGTCACACTGATGTAACTCGGGTGACTTGCAGCATTGAGATATTTTGATGTTTCTAACCAGCTCACCTCCTGACCTTGTAAACTTTGTCCAAGATGTGGGTCTGATCCTCAGGCAGTGCACTTTATGGTATTATGAGTCATGCTTCTGATAAGTAAAATCTGGCAGTGGTCACATTTTTGATTGTCATATTTGATGCTTTTGCAAACAGGACTGTGTAAGCACTGAGCAGCTATTTTTGTGCAAGCATTTCTGTCTATTTATTTGGTTTAATCCAAGTTTTTTACCAAACAACAACAACATTTATTTATATAGCACATTTTCATACAAAAAAATGCAGCTCAAAGTGCTTTACAAAATGAAGAATAGAAAAATAAAAGACACAGTAAGAAAATGAAATAAGTCAACATTAATTAACATAGAATATGTAAGGTCCGATGGCCAGGGAGGACAGAAAAAAAAAAAAACTCCAGATGGCTGTAGAAAAAAAAAAAAATCTGCAGGGATTCCAGACCATGAGACCGCCCAGTCCCCTCTGGGCAATCTACCTAACATAAATGAAACAGTCCTCTTTGTATTTAGGGTTCTCACGGAAAAATTTGATGATGATTAAATGATATAGATAGATATATACATACATACATACAGTGGCTTGCAAAAGTATTCGGCCCCCTTGAACTTTTCCACATTTTGTCACATTACAGCCACAAACATGAATCAATTTCAATGGAATTCCACGTGAAAGACCAATACAAAGTGGTGTACACTTGAGAAGTGGAACGAAAATCATACATGATTCCAAACATTTTTTACAAATAAATAACTGCAAAGTGGGGTGTGCGTAATTATTTAGCCCCCTTTGGTCTGAGTGCAGTCAGTTGCCCATAGACATTGCCTGATGAGTGCTAATGACTAAATAGAGTGCACCTGTGTGTAATCTAATGTCAGTACAAATACAGCTGCTCTGTGACGGCCTCAGAGGTTGTCTAAGAGAATATTGGGAGCAACAACACCATGAAGTCCAAAGAACACACCAGACAGGTCAGGGATAAAGTTATTGAGAAATTTAAAGCAGGCTTAGGCTACAAAAAGATTTCCAAAGCCTTGAACATCCCACGGAGCACTGTTCAAGCGATCATTCAGAAATGGAAGGAGTATGGCACAACTGTAAACCTACCAAGACAAGGCCTTCCACCTAAACTCACAGGCCGAACAAGGAGAGTGCTGATCAGAAATGCAGCCAAGAGGCCCATGGTGACTCTGGACGAGCTGCAGAGATCTACAGCTCAGGTGGGGGAATCTGTCCATAGGACAACTATTAGTCGTGCACTGCACAAAGTTGGCCTTCATGGAAGAGTGGCAAGAAGAAAGCCATTGTTAACAGAAAACCATAAGAAGTCCCGTTTGCAGTTTGCCACAAGCCATGTGGGGGACACAGCAAACATGTGGAAGAAGGTGCTCTGGTCAAATTAGACCAAAATGGAACTTTTTGGCCAAAATGCAAAACGCTATGTGTGGCGGAAAAACTAACACTGCACATCACTCTGAACACACCATCCCCACTGTCAAATATGGTGGTGGCAGCATCATGCTCTGGGGGTGCTTCTCTTCAGCAGGGACAGGGAAGCTGGTCAGAGTTGATGGGAAGATGGATGGAGCCAAATACAGGGCAATCTTGGAAGAAAACCTCTTGGAGTCTGCAAAAGACTTGAGACTGGGGCGGAGGTTCACCTTCCAGCAGGTCAACGACCCTAAATATAAAGCCAGGGCAACAATGGAATGGTTTAAAACAAAACATATCCATGTGTTAGAATGGCCCAGTCAAAGTCCAGATCTAAATCCAATCGAGAATCTGTGGCAAGATCTGAAAACTGCTATTCACAAACGCTGTGCATCTAATCTGACTGAGCTGGAGCGGTTTTGCAAAGAAGAATGGGCAAGGATTTCAGTCTCTAGATGTGCAAAGCTGGTAGAGACATACCCTAAAAGACTGGCAGCTGTAATTGCAGCAAAAGGTGGTTCTACAAAGTATTGACTCAGGGGGCTGAATAATTATGCACACCCCACTTTTCAGTTATTTATTTGTTAAAATTGTATGAAATCATGTATGATTTTCGTTCCACTTCTCACGTGTACACCACATTGTATTGGTCTTTCATGTGGAATTCCAATAAAATTGATTCATGTTTGTGGCTGTAATGTGACAAAATGTGTAAAAGTTCAAGGGGGCTTTTGCAAGCCACTGTGTATATATATATATATATATATATATATATATATATATATATTGATGATGATATGATTAACACATTAAAGTACACATTTACTCGGCACATAGGTAGCAGCATCTAAAAATAAATTTGCTACAAGAGATTGTATCCATATGACCCATTTATAATAAAACTTAATAATAAGGTCATACTCCCCAATAGTAATGAAGAATGAGTGTTATTCAGAAACAGAACTTCAGATATGTGAGTCACATGCATTCTGCCTGGCTAGAAATTTATTCTGGGAATTTTGGCCCATGCCTCATTTGATTGTCAAACGTCCATCCTGAGAATTATCAGGAGTGGGGACAGCACTTGTTTTACCAAGCTAAACTCACCCAGCCAGGTGACAACAAGGTGTCTGATCTTGCAGGTTAGCAATGTTGTGCTGACCTGCAGATTATTTCAGCCTGCCACGTGGTGGATTTGTTCGCTATTGTGTGTGTGTATATGTGTGTGTGCATGCACGCAATATTGCTTACAAAGCATGCAAAGCATGTACGTGTTCTGCTCATCATTCCAGCACAGTTCTGAAAAGACATCACTGAAATTCACTACTATATGAATACTATATTTGTATCATTCATTCATTTTAATAATTCTAATACTGAATACAGTAATTATGATATTTTGGTCTGGATTCATAATCTTATATGTCTGTATTTACCACTTTTCACGGTCAAACATTTGGATTTCTCCATTCTTAGGTTAACAAGGAATGTGTACGTGGGTTATGGGCTGGACAGCAGCAGGAACTTGTCTTTCTCAGAAATCGAAACCCCGAACGTGGAAGCATCCAGAATGCCAAGCAAGCACTGCGGAACATGATCAACTCATCTTGTGACCAACCTATTGGCTACCCCATCTATGTGTCACCATTAACGACCTCCTATTGTAACACACACAGCCAGATTCGGGATATCTTAGGAGGGCCCATCAGCATTGGAAATATCAGAAAGTTCATTGTTAAGACATGGCACAGGTATGTTGCCTCCTCTTAAAGAATTATTCAATAAATGAGTAGTTTAAATAAATGTTGCAAAAATTTCTGTTCTCATTATTTATTGACACTGAGATTGTTCAGCTAGAGAGGTTTTTTATAGTTTTAGTACAAGTGGTGTTTTTCAGTCAGGGGTTCTTATTCAAGTTTGCTTGGTCTTCCGTTAGATTTTTGTTAAAATGTTTGAATAAATGCTGTATACTGCAGGCTAACAGAGCCTGTGTCCTCTGGAGTTGGCCACATGCTCCAGCTTCTCGTCCAGAACTCCCATCTTTTGCAGTAGGTGAACTAACCTGACCCTTTGCACTGTCCATTTGTATGTCGTCTTGGAGCCTAGTGATCTGATATGTTTGTCTTCTCTTTCTCACATTTGATCTTCTTGGTTTAATGTGTGGTCCCAGATGCATACTGATTTCCTCCTGAACAGACAGATGAACATGCTATAAGATAGCAAGAGACTTCTTTAGTTGCTTTCCCAGAATCTTGTGTGTGCTTTGGGCTCATTTCACCTGGAGAAGCAGAAATGATTGTGTTTATATGTAAAGTGATGTCAGGAAAGTAGGGATAGGAAATCCTCGTAGATCTAATTGTTTTTTTAACCATTGTTGGATTAATATATCTGACAAGCTCATATTTCAAGTTACAGTTAGTATTTAATATTAAAATGTGTCTTATGTAAAAAGTTGTTATGTGGTTTAATAGAAATCAGATGAGTTTAAATACTTGATGCCATGAATTAGAAATGTTCTGCTTTGTGAAGTCCCAACAATTAAAGGAAGTATCTTCACAAGTTTTTTACATGGAGCAAAATAAAAACAATAAACAACAAATAAAAAATGATGTACAAAGCCTTTAGAAAGTATTCACATTTTATTATGTTTCAGCCTTGTGCTAAAATTATTTAAATTGATCTTTACTCAAGCGGCGCTCAATACACCAGAATGACAAAGTGAAAACAGGATTGCAGATTTATTAAAAATGAAAAGTTTAATTAACAAATTCTCTCAAGTATTTAGACTTCACTCAGTATTTCATTTAAGCTTCTTTGGCAGCATTTATGGCCTTTTCCCGGGTCTGACCTGAAAAGCTTTGCACATCTGGAGCTGGTAATTTTGTCAGGCTCTGACAATTGAAAGGAGACCGTCCATGGACAGCTCTTGTCAGGTCTTTTTGGAGATTTTCAGTTTTGGTTCAAGTCCGGTCTCTGGCTGGGACACTCAAGAATATTCCCAAAGTTATCCCAAAGCTGTTCGTACGTTATCTTTTCTTTGGGCTTAGGGTCATTGTCCAGTTGGAATGTGAACCTTCAGCCCATTTTGAGGTCCAGAGTGCTCTGGAGCAGGTTTTAAATAAGGATAGCTCTCTACTTTGCCCCGTTCAGCTTTCCCTTAATCCCATGTAATCTCCCATGGAGTGGTATTGAACATATTGGTTTCATCAGAGCAGTCTGAAAGTGATTTAGGTGCCTTTTTGCAAACTCTAAGCAGGCTTCTATTTATCTTATACTGAGGAGAGGCTTCTGTCTTGCCACTCTAGCATAATGCACAAATTGGAGTGTTGCAGTGATAGTTCTTCTGAAAGTTCCTACCATCTCCTCGCAGGTGATCCAAAGCTCAGTCAAAGGGACCGTTGGGTTCTTGCGAAGCGAGCAGGGCAAAGTATTATTATTACTAACTTGGGAAAATTTCCAAAAGTCCTGTTTTCACTTTGTCAAACTGGGTTATTTGGCTACAACAGCAAAATTTGGTAAAAGTTAAGGGGCTGGAATACTTTACTAATACCACTCTATATTACAAACAAATTTCACCAGTGAAAATAAGATAATAAATAAGAGAAAATATTGGATTTTTCTGCTCTTCCCAAATACAGTACAACGAAGATCCAGCACAGCAGGATTACCCTTCCCACATTGAAATCTTTATTGCCGTACAATGGAGTGTTTTGTGATTACCACGGTAGATAGATTGAACTTTTTGTCCCATGAGGAAATTTAGCTTTTCACATGCGCTCCAGACATAGTAAAGCATGCAACAATAACCCCATCAAAACACACATAGATATTACAACAAAAGAAGAAACAAGTTCTGGCTTGGCTAATAATACATCAGTTCAAAGTGTTAATGAAATATAGCTATTTCATGTTCTTCAATCTGCAGCCACATTTATTTTACAAGCACTGCCTCAGTCTGTTTGACATGTAACATGGACAGCAGAGACTCCTTACCCTCTTCAAAGCATATCCTTTGTTGATGTTTAGATTTAGATTTACTACATTTTCTAATGAATTCAATCAATGTGGATGTTTTAAGGTTAGAATTTTTTTCTTTGAGATGTTCCAGTTATGCAGTAAAAATGAAATTTCTTATACTATTCTCATCTGAACATTTGACTTGTGCCACATAAATGTTTTTTTTTTCTTCTTACATCTACAACCATGATATTTTTCTATTGTTAAATTTGGAATCTGTATCTTTAAGATGTCTGTTAATCAGTATGTGTATAACATTTCAAAACAGGTTACGAAAAGGCTGTGGAGCTGGGTGCAATAGTGGAGGGAACATTGAGGAGTCAGATGCTGGAGCTGGAATCTCCAATGGTAGCAGTAATGGAGTAGCACTGGAGTCGCTGCAGAGTGGCAGTTCACTGGGAGGAATGGCTGGTCTTCCGCCTCCTCTGTCTTTCCAGCCCAATTCTTTGGGTGAGTTGGTTAGGTGCAAGACGATAAAAATAATTACCTGAAATCATCATGTGTGTAAAGTATTCACATTATATACTATATAAGGCTAATACAGAGTGCATAAGAAAGCCTTCAAATGTAATTAAAAACAACATGCTCTATTTTTTTTTAAGAAAAAAAACAATGCTTCAGATACTAATTGGTAGAAGTCAACCTAAAATATTAAATGTGACAAGCAGTCAATTTTGTTTATTTTCTCAAAAGTAAACTGAATTAAATCATTTGTCTAAAATCCACAATGAAAATATTCACATGAAAATTCAGATTTCAGTCTATAATTAAAATCTTGTTGAGAAAGGTGCATTTTATTCTGAAACATTACACCTCTTGATCATGTTTATTTTGTGTATGTAATATTATGACATAATGGATCAATGCATTGAACCTAAGATAGCAGTCCATTTTAAGATGGACACTACGGTGTGTCTGTTCCAGTGAGCTTGTTTTTTTTCATCCTTACTTTTGAAGAGTTCTTCTCATAAATTTTTGTTTTGGTTGCCTTTTTTAATGACAACATGAACATTGTAGGTTCTTTATATAGACTCCAAATGATCTTGCCCATTATAATTCATAGACTATTAGTCTATCGCCCAAATCTAATTGAAATTAATTCAACAGAGTGGATCTGCATTCAGTCCAGAAAGCACAACAATGTCACTCGACATGTTCACTTGAGGGCGTCAATCTCGATACATGCATTACAAGGCACTAACTGTGGGTACAATGCCATATAAAACCAATGAAGGAAAGTGTGAGTTGAAGAAAATAAAATAAAATAAAAAAGGCTGACAGAGCTCATTGACTCTGAGAGGCCTCAAACTCGGGTCATGGGAGACCAGTGTCCCCTCTTCATAGCTTTAATGAATTTGTCATTTATTTACATGATTTGTCTGTGCACCCATTTGTTGTGTTACTGAGTGCATATCACCTGCCCTTTTAAAAGACTCTAGTGAGATTAATACTAATAGATAATGCATGGCAAACGTTAATGCTGAATACGTCCAACAGAGTGTAATTGCTGGACAGAAAGAGATTGGCTTATATAGATTAGTAGTGTTTTTATGCTGATTGAGTGTGAGGAACATTTAATGGTGTGCCTTGTAGATTCTGGACAAGTGACTTTTTTGAAGTCATGCACCCTATGTGTCTGACCAGGGCAATTCTGTGTAATTCACTGAAGTGAAAATTTTTAACTTTTATCTTTAGTGTAGGCAGGGGTAGAGAAGTATAAATGTCCATTTGGACATGTGTTGTGGTTATGACACAGGAGCATGTATGCTAGGAGCATGTATGTTATTATCCACCTTAATAAAAGGATAAGTGTCTGTGTGTCTGTCTGGTTGCTATGTCTTTGTCATTTCAACTGATGGCAAATTTACAGTGCATCCGGAAGGCATTCACAGCGCATCACTTTTTCCACATTTTGTTATGTTACAGCCTTATTCCCAAATGGATTAAATTCATTTTTTTCCTCGGAATTCTACACACAACACCCCATAATGACAACGTGAAAAAAGTATACTTGAGGTTTTTGCAAATTTATTAAAAATAAAAAAACTGAGAAATCACACATACACAAGTATTCACAGCCTTTGCTCAATACTTTGTCGATGCACCTTTGGCAGCAATTACAGCCTCAAGTCTTTTTGAATATGATGCCACAAGCTTGGCACACCTATCCTTGGCCAGTTTCGCCCATTCCCCCTTTGAAGCACTTCTCAAGCTCCATCAGGTTGGATGGGAAGCGTCGGTGCACAGCCATTTTAAGATCTCTCTAGAGATGTTCAATCGGATTTAAGTCTGGGCTCTGGTTGGGCCACTCAAGGACATTCACCGAGTTGCCCTGAAGCCACTCCTTTGATATCTTGGCTGTGTGCTTAGGGTCGTTGCCCTGCTGAAAGATGAACTGTCGCTCCAGTCTGGAGCAGGTTTTAATCCAGGATGTCTCTGTACATTGCTGCAGTCATCATTTTTTATCCTTAGTAGTCTTCCAGTTCCTGCTGCTGAAAAACATCCCCACAGCATGATGCTGCCACCACCATGCTTCACTGTAGGGATGGTGTTGGCCTGGTGATGAGCGGTGCCAGGTTTCCTCCAAACTTGACGCTTGGCATTCACACCAAAGAGTTTTGAGAATTTTGTTTCTCATGGTCTGAGAGTCCTTCAGGTGCCTTTTGGCGGGCTGCCATGTTCCATTTACTAAGGAGTGGCTTCCTTCTGGCCACTCTACCATACAGGCCTGATTGGTGGATTGCTGCAGAGATGGTTGTCCTTCTGGAAGGTTCTGCTCTCTCCACCGAGGACCTCTGGAGCTCTGACAGAGTGACCATCGGGTTCTTGGTCACCTCCCTGACTAAGGCCCTTCTCCCCCGATGGCTCAGTTTAGATGGCCGGCCAGCTCTAGGAAGAGTCCTGGTGGTTTCGAACTTCTTCCACTTACGGATGATGGAGGCCACTGTGCTCATTGGGACCTTCAAAGCAGCAGAAATTTTTCTGTAACCTTCCCCAGATTTGTGCCTCGAGACAATCCTGTCTCAGAGGTCTACAGACAGTTCCTTTGACTTCATGCTTGGTTTGTGCTCTGACGTGAACTGTCAACTGTGGGACCTTATATAGACAGGCGTGTGCCTTTCCAAATCATGTCCAATCAACTGAATTTACCACAGGTGGACTTCAATTAAGCTGAAGAAACATCTCAAGGATGATCAGAGGAAACAGGATGCACCTGAGCTCAATTTTGAGCTTCATGGCAAAGGCTGTGAATACATATGTACATGTGCTTTCTCAATTTTTTTTGTTTTTAATAAATTTGCAAAAATTTCAAGTAAATTTTTTCACGTTGTCATTATAGGGTGTTGTGTGTAGAATTCTGAGGAAGAAAATTAATTTAATCCATTTTGGAATAAGGCTGTAACATAAGAAAATGTGGAAAAAGTGATGCGCTGTGGATACTTTCCGGATGCACTGTAAAACATTTTTAGTAATGCATTGCATTTGTCATTCCAACAGATGGTGCATCACAAATATTAACACTCATTTTACTAATCCCATACCAAATGTCATATAAGAGAGATATGCATTACAGGGTGCACTGCAAAGGTTAACACTGAGGTTTACGTTGATTATTAAGATTTCAGCCCCTCTTCGACAGGTAGCAAAGCTAGTTAGTATTTTAAACTATCAGAAAAAAACTACACTTGGGTATACAGCAGCAGTGATTGAAGTAAGAGTCACATAACAGTCTGCTCAGCAAAGATTTGGTAATTAACCTTGAGGATAAGTCTGTGAAAACACAGACATATTTTTAGTGGCTTGGCTGATTGAGCATAAAACAATTCTTGACATTGTAGTTTTAAGTTAGAGCTGCACTCTTGTTCTCTGTGCATCCTAAATGGTTGTCATAAATAATTTCATTAGCGGTCAAAGACTATATTTGAGTGGGGTTAGTTTTACACCAGGAGGTGTGGTATACTTTAATTATGAATGGAGGTCCTCTCTAATTTTAACTTCATCTGAATCACTCATGTCAGTAACATTTTACGGACTGTGCGTTCATTTTTAAGTACCGTATATATACTCGCAGATAAGTCAGGACTTGATTTTACCATATAATTTCTGGTATTTTATAATGTCGGTCATATAAGTCGAATGTGGAAAACTCCCGCTATTGGCACAAGGGATTATAATATGCTAACGCCCACCTGAAAGAGAAAACACGGAGCACACTGCCTTTTTTTTTTCTATGTATTGTGCCTACTGTGACCACACAGTAATACCCAAACTATTCCGAAGTGACGTTTGCACTGATTTGTGTTTTTTGTATCTCATACACCTTTATCGTAAGAGCATCCCTTATCTATGATGGAGCATTCAATCAGAAGAAAATATGAAGCTGGTTTTAAATTAGATGGCGTTGAAGTACTGAAAGAAACTGATAACTGCGCTGCTGCAACAAAATTTCATGTGTCTGAGAAACTGAAGCAAGATTGGCAGAGGCAAGAAGTTGTAAAAAAAAAAAACATGTAACTGTCACGTTTTTGAGCGGCTGTTTAAGTCAGGGTCTGATTTTGTGGGTTTAAAGACCTGACTTATACATAAGTATATACGGCAAAGATTACGGCGCTCTTTACCTCTTATAACCCCGGGTTAAACTAGTCCCATGGAAATTGACTTGTCAGTAAAATTCCATCACTTCTTGTGAAAACTTCATTTCCCCTCTGGGGATATTTGAGGCAGTTGAACAACTTGTCCATGCTCTGTGTGACCCCCATTGAACCAGTCCAAACCAAATCATGCTGTGTTGGTCAAGTGGATGAGTTTGTGGACAAAGACGCTCCAACTGTGGAATTCTTTTCAGAGGTATCATAGGTAAAACTTGGTCCTTCAAGATCTAGATAACAGCATTGCTTTAATTAACCCTTAAGTACTGGAGCTGGTGTATTTTGTACACCAATCTGTTATTGTTGTCCAACATTCTTTTACTTGACACAATTACAGTGTTGCAATGGTTTCCAGCCAATGTTGCCCCAGCTGGTTTTATGAGTGACTGCAAAGTCGCAAGTTCCATATGGTGCATTAAGTACACTGCTTGGGTACTTGCGTATGTATGACAATAATGAGATGTTCTTCTTGCAAATGTCCAAATGTCAAAACAACCTGAACGTTAATCTGTTGTTGTATTATCATTAGAGGATGTTACTGAGCTGTTTAAAGGCTGAGCTAAATATTATCTTCATCAGCAGCCATGGTAAGTTTCTTGTACCGTAACATCAGCACTCCAGCAGACCTCAACCTGTCTGTTGCAATAATCGCCATATCAACTTTCAAGAAATTCTTTTCTTATGATTTGTAATGTTTCTGACTCCCTTTCGGTGCAGTTGAATGTTTTTTTGGTTTTAGTTATCTGGTCACAGAAACGGTAATGTGCCACTTCTTCGCAATTGGGTGTTGTGCAGGAACACTCACCCCAGGTATTATTCCAAAAACAACTCACAGATCACCTTGAAGGAGTCTGTTCTACTTTGGATGGAGCTGAAAAATCACTGCAGTATTACTATGAAAAGCTTTAGCACTTAGCATTTATTAAACAAGTTGCACTGGAGCTGGAACACACAACTAATCTAAATCCTAGACCTGTGAACCATGGACCCAAGCTTCCCATCCTTTAACTATATTGTTTTATTTTTCATCCATTCTGCAGGTACAAGCCAAAGCTCTCATTCAGTGCAGTCTGGTTTGATTCGCCATTCACCTGCACGAGCGTCGGTGGCGAGCCAGTCTTCATATCGTTATAGCAGCAGCCGTCATTCATCCCTCCGCACCTCAGCAACAGGACTGGAACCGTATCGGCGTTCTTCTACCAGTCAGCTTTCTCTTCGGACACTTCCTACATCCATCCAGTTGCGTCTTTCTGCTGCTGCCAACAACCCAATAGACTCTACGGGGCCCTCAGTTAGCCTTTCGAGTCACAGTATCCCTCCTTGCAAAAGGCATACACTGGTGGGACTACTGGGAACTGAAGCGGTCAGCAGCACAGAACCAGTTCTTATAGGTCATTCTGGAATTGTACTTGGAACTCGCAGAGAAGAGTCATCCAGCCGTGTACAGGTAATGAAAATTTATATTTGGTTATTACTTAAATTAAGGCAGCAGTATAGATGAAGAGTGGAGAGAGTGCAACCTAGGCACATTACTGCCTGCTCTGTGGCAAAGCCAGAGGCCTGCTGGTGGCTGGTTACAATGACCTAGTTCATCACCATGTTTACCATGCGGACATTTATGGGGAAAAGCTCCTTGAAAAACTCTGTCTCACACCAAACGCATCAGTAGACAAAGTTCCATCTAAAGGTCACTAAGAATTGTAAATGGGCTCAGTAAGAGTGTGTCTGATAAAGGAGAAGTTGAGGGTGGGGGTGAGAGAGACTTGTTAGGAGGAGAGGAGGAAGGTAAAGAGAGTGGAACTGAGGGTAGGAACTTTGCATGTTGGCAGTATGACTGGTAAGGTGAGAGAGTTAGCTGATAAGATGGAGAGAAGGAAGGTTGATATATTGTGCGTGCAAGAGACTAAATGGAAGGGGAGTAAGGCCAGGTGGATCGGAGGTGGATTCAAATTGTTATATCATAGTGTGGATGGGAGGAGAAATGGGGTAGGGCTTATTCTGAAGGAACAGTATGTCAAGAATGTTTTGGAGGTAAAAAGATTGTCAGAGTGTCAAAGGTGTGATGATGAATGTTGTTAGTGCATATGTCCCGCAAGTTGGGTGTGCGATGGATGAGAGTGAAGATTTATGGAGTGAGTTGGATGAAGTGATGAACAGTGTACCCAAGGGACAGAGAGTGGTGATTGGAGTGGAATGAAGGTCAGATGATAGTGGATTTTGCAAAAACAGACAAGACTACAAGGAGATAAGGCACAAGGTGAAGAGAGAGGTGGCGAAGGCAAAAGAAAAGGTGTATGATGAGTTGTAAGAAAAGTTGGACACTAAGGAGGGAGAAAAGGACCGGTGGGCTAGACAGAGCGACCGAACTAGGAAAGATGAGCAGCAGGTTAGGGTGATAAAGATAGAAACATACTCACAAGTGAGGAGGGTATGTTGAGAAGATGGAAAGAGTATTTTGAGAGGCTGATGAATAAAGAGAAAGAGTGATAGAAAAGGTTAGATGATACAGTGATAGTGGATCAGGAAGTGCAACGGATTAGCAAGGACGAAGTAAGGACAGTTATGAAGAGGATTAAGAATGGAAAGACCGTTGGTCCAGATGACATACCTGTGGAAGCATGAAGGTGTTTAGGAGAGATGGCAGTGGAGTTTTTAACCAGATTGCTTAATGGAATATTGTTAAGTGAGAGGATGCCTGAAGAGTAGAGTGTACTGGTACTGATTTTTAAGAATGTGCAGGACTGTAGTAACTACAGGGGGATACAATTGATAAGTGACAGCATGAAATGGGAAAGAGTAGTGGGAGCTCGGTTAAGAAGGGAGGTGATTAGTGAGCAACAGTATGGTTTCATGTCATGAAAGAGCACAACAGATGCAATGTTCGCTCTGATGGTGTTGATGGAGAAGAATAAAGAAGGCCAGAAGGAGTTGCATTGTGTCTTTGTGGACCTGGAGAAAGCATATGACAGGGTGCCTCGAGAGGAGTTGTGGTATTGTATGAGGAAGCCAGGAGTGGCAAAGAAGTATGTAAGAGTTGTACAGGATATGTAAAAGGGATGTGTGACAGTGGTGAGGTCTGCGGTAGGAGTGACGGATGGATTCAAGTTGGAGGTGGGATTGCACCAGGGATCGGCTCTAAGTCCTTTCTTATTTGCAGTGGTGATGGACAGGTTGACAGACGATATTAGACAAGACCATGGACCATGATGTTTGCTGATGACATTGTGATGTGTAGTGAGAGTAAGGGAGCAGGTCGAGAAGACCCTGGAGAGTTGGAGATATGCTCTAGATGAATGAAGGTCAGCAGGAACAAGACACAATACAGCGGAATGGTGAGGATGCAGGGAGTAGAGGAGGCAAAGGTGGATGAGTTTAAATACTTAGGATCAGCGGTACAGAGTAATGGGGATTTTGGAAGGGAGGTGAAAAAGAGTGTAGACAGGGTATAATGGGTGGAGAAGAATAATTTGTGACAGACGGGTATCAGCAAGAATGAAAGGGAAGGCCTACAGGACAGTAGCGAGGCTAGCTATGTTATATGAGTTGGAGACAGTGGCACTGACCAGAAAGCAGGAGACAGAGCTGGAGGTAGCAGAGTTAAAGATGTTAAGATTTGCATTGGGTGTGACGAGGATGGACAGGATTAGAAATGAGGACATTAGGGGTCAGCTCAGGTTGGACTGTTGGGAGACAAAGTCAGAGAGGTGAGATTGCGTTGGTTTGAACATGTGTAGAGGAGAGATGCTGAATATATTGGGGAAAGGATATTAAGGACAGAGCTGCCAGGGAATAGGAAAAGAGGGCCTAAGAGAAGGTTTATGGATGTGGTGAGAGAGGACATGCAGGTGATGGGTGTAACAGAACAAGAGGACGAGGATAGGAAGATATGGAAAAAGTTGATCCACTGTGGCAACCCCTAATGGGAGCAGCTGAAAGAAAAGGAGTGTGTGTGATGACTCGTGACACTGCACCCTGCAATTGATGAGCAACCAGTTCAGGACTGGTTCATACTTAAAGTTCAGAGTTACCAGGATAGGGCTGGGCTTTGTACAGCCCTGTAACAGAAAATCAGGTTCGGAAAGGGGATAAATGTAGGAAAATCACAGGAATCAATGACAGTTGAAATACGCTCTCTGTCACAAATGTGTATTTAGTACCAGGATTGTCAATTGTAAGAATTTTGAAATGTTTTTTGCAAATTATAACTCTGAAGCCTTTTGGTTTAGTCTAGATTGGGGTGTCAAACTCAATTTTGTAATAATCTTTATAAACCAATGCAAGCCAGAATATACCTAGAAGCACCTTACTCCTCTTACAGGTGTTGGTCATAAAATTAGAATAAGTTGATTTATTTCAGTAATTCCATTCAAAAAGTGAAACTTATATTACTGTACTATACTATATATTAGATTCATTCATCACACACAGACTGATGTATTTCAAATATTTATTTCTTTTAATTTTGATGGTTATAACTGACAACTAATGAAAGTCCCAAATTCAGTATCTCAGAAAATTAGAATATCAATTAAGACCAATGCAAAAAAAGGATTTTTAGAAATGTTGGCCAACTGAAAGGTATGAACATGAAAAGTATGAGCATGTACAGCACTCAATATTTAGTTGGGGCTCCTTTGGCCTGGATTACTGCAGCAATGTGGCGTGGCATGGAGTCGATCAGTCTGTGGCACTGCTCAGGTGTTATGAGAGCCCATGTTGCTCTGATAGTGGCCTTCAGCTCTTCTGAATTGTTGGGTCTGGCATATTGCATCTTCCTCTTCACAATACCCCATAGATTTTCTATGGGGTTAAGGTCAGGCGAGTTTGCTGGCCAATCAAGAACAGGGATACCATGGTCCTTAAACCAGGTACTGGTAGTTTTGGCACTTTGTGCAGGTGCCAGGTCCTGTTGGAAAATGAAATCTGCATCTCCATAAAGTTCGTCAGCAGCAGGAAGCATGAAGTGCTCTAAAACTTCCTGGTAGAGGCTGCGTTGACCTTGGACCTCAGAAAACACAATGGACCAACACCAGCAGATGACATGGCACCCCAAACCATCACTGACTGAGGAAACTTTACACTGGACCTCAAGACATGTGGATTCTGTGCCTCTCCTCTCTTCCTCCAGACTCTGGGACCTTGATTTACAAAGGAAATGCAAAATTTACTTTCATCAGAGAACATAACTTTGGACCACTCAGCAGCAGTCCAGTCGAGATGCTTCTGACGCTGTCTCTTGTTCAAGAGTGGCTTGACACAAGGAATGCGACAGCTGAAACCCATGTCTTGCATACGTCTGTGTGTGGTGGTTCTTGAAGCACTGACTCCAGCTGCAGTCCACTCTTTGTGAATCTCCCCCACAGTTTTGAATGGGTTTTGTTTCACAATCCTCTCCAGGGTGCGGTTATCCCCATTGCTTGTACACTTTTTTCTACCACATCTTGTCCTTCCCTTCGCCTCTCTATTAATGTGCTTGGACACAGAGCTCTGTGAACAGCCAGCCTCTTTAGCAATGACCTTTTGTGTCTTGCCCTCCTTGTGCAAGGTGTCAATGGTCGTCTTTTGGACAACTGTCAAGTCAGCAGTCTTCCCCATGATTGTGTAGCCTACAGAACTAGACTGAGAGACCATTTAAAGGCTTTTGCAGGTGTTTTGAGTTAATTAGCTGATTAGAGTGTGGCATCAGGTGTCTTCAATATTGAACCTTTTCACAATATTGTAATTTTCCGAGATACTGAATTTGGGACTTTAATTAGTTGTCAGTTATAATCATCAAAATTAAAAGAAAAAAACATTTGAAATACATCAGTCTGCGTGTAATGAATGAATCTAATATACAAGTTTCACTTTTTGAGTGGAATTACTGAAATTAATCAACTTTGTCATGATATTCTAATTTTATGACCAGCACCTGTATACTTTACAAACAAAATATATGGGTACTTCTCTGCTCGTCACCATCGCATATTCTACCATGCATCTGTCTTGAAACTGCCTTCTCTATCAGCTTTTCTTTCTTAGAAATTGCAGCAAGTTAGAAAAGCTACGAGAACAAAATCAGCTGTAAGTGGACAAAATGTTATCCGCACGCAAGTTTAAAATGAGAGTGGCAGTCCAGACACAAGCAAGAATTTGCAGTTAAAGCAGTGAACACCTGTTTACAATTGCATTAACCAATGTCACATCTAGTTGACACTTGACCACATTTAAAATGATGTGATAGGTGACATTAGTAGTTGGCCAGAAACAGCTAGCAATCACATTTAACACACTTGGAAATGAAAGTGCATTTTCTATCCACATACAACAATTGTCAGCAATAAAAAATAAAAAGGTGTTGTGCAGGGTGGGGGCAGCAGTCAGGTACACTGACACCTATGCAGCTTTAAAAAGTGAGCACGGTGGGTGAGCTTGAGTTGCCATCTCCTTCGTTAGACTCTCATGTCTTTGCCATCATATTAAAGCATTGGAGTTCTTTATGGCAGTGTAACATGACATATTTGTTTCATTTTTTCTTGTTTGGGCATTATTAGCAACCAGTTTCAGGTCTCACTACAGGTTCAGTAGCTGCACAGATAAACACAAGCAGACACAGGAGATGCATCTTATTGCCAGGTACAACTGTCAATAACATACATAGAAAATCTGTATGGGGTGGGGGTCATGGTTAACATGGTTTGATTAGTGATGGGGTGGCGCACAGGGTTTGTTCCTGCCTTGTGCCATATGCTAGCTGGGATAGGCTCCAGCACCCCTTGTAACCCTGGGATGGGCATTCATCTACTTGCACCTACACTGCCAGGCATACCTGCAATAGCAGGAAAACCAATTCTGATGTCAGGCACTGTATTATTATTATTATTATTTGGCTGACACCTTTATCCAAAGTGACTTACAACTTTTTAGATACAATTTGTTTTTCCCCATCGGGACCACAAGCAGGTGAAGCGACTTGCTCAATTGAATAGAGTGTTGGAAGTGGGATTTGAACCCACAACCTAAAGGGTTTGCTGCATGCATGGCACAACAGTAATGTTTACCACTGCTTGCACATCTTTGGACACAGCAGCCCTGCTCATGCCACGTGCGTCACAGACGGTCAGCAGGAATCCACCAGTGGCGTAGAGATAAAGAGGTGTCAGCAGCCGTGCACATTCTGGCGTGTTCCTCTTTTCTATTCGTCCTGCAACGGGCAAAGGTGGGTCAGCCTGAATTTCTCAATTAATTGTTGATTGCTGAGATGGTCCAACGGGTCCATAAGCACCTACAAAGGAGCATTTGGACCTGCGATTTGGCCTTCTGGACAGCACTGTCTCAAATGGCGTCTCCAGTTGAATTGCACAATTTTCTGCAGAGCTGCCATTGTTGTTGCTGGCACCGAGGTCTGATTTACTTTCCTACTGACTACATAGCAAGTGTGATTAGTTTAACACATCAAAGCTACAAAGAGCCACTTTTTCCCTTCATTTATAGCCTATTTTATATTTACAGGTATATTGCAACATCTGCCTATTATTATTATGTTATTGTAATTATTATTACCACTTTGTCCAAATAAAAGCATCAATGAGTTTTTAGTAATCTACTTAAGGTGACCTCTGCTTCTCCTGCTTTTCCTAAAGTTTTAATTTCTCCTTGGAGACAAATAAAGTTCTTCTATCTTACCCTCAATAAAAAGTAATTCTGTGGGCTGAAAGTGTATCAAGGGACAAAATCCGTGTCAGTTGGTCAGAATCATGGTACAGACTTGCTCAGTGCTGTAGTGCTAGTGGATGAGGATGGACATCCATTTTTTACTTAACACTTGTCTGAACTGTTTTTGAACTGTTGTGTTAAAATACCCATCTCCATTATGCAGAAAGCCTTTTATGGAGTTCGGCCATTGGTACACCTCCAGTTCATAAATATTGGATCAAAGATCACTGCTTTTCTTTGGTACAAATGGAGCTATGATTACATCTAGAAAACATGAGATTTGATCAAGGCTGAACCTTTTCCACTGTGAACACAAAAGAATGACATGTGCGCAGGGAAAGCTGTGCAGCAAACAAAATTCCGAGAGAAACGTGCAGAGGATTACTGACTTGCTCTCATATAAATCAAATGATTTTTAAGTGTGAACAGGGTCACGTTGATTATATGTACTTTCATCCCCGTTTTTACATGCAATAACTCCACCAGTCTCGTCACTTCACAGGATCAATTCCATCGAGACCAGGAGTGTAAAACCAGGCCTTTGAGCATTACTGTGCGTCACGCCATGTCATTTTCTAGCCTGCTTAATCCATACCATACCATATTTATGAACTGAAGATGTACCAATGGCCAAAATCCATAAAAGGCTTTCTGCATAATGGAGATGGATATTTTAACACAACAGTTCAAACACAGTTCAGACAAGAGAAGGATGTCCATCCTCATCCACTAGCACCTACAGCCTCTTCAATCCAGACCCTTCGAGGAGGGTTCTTGGTGCTTGGTTAACCCACCTGAGCATCAGGGACTTTTTGCAGACATTGTGGGTGAGCAGCCTGGGGAGTACACAAGATGCTCCTGTCTGCTCTTACCCTTTGACCTGAGTGTTTCAGATGGTGAGGTGTGGTGCCTTTACTGGTGGTTGGTTACTGGGCCTCTTCATGAATGTCTGCTAACTCCAGTATTGAATCGCTAAACCTTGTCAGGATGTGAAAGATGCGATTCCGGCACCTGCACATGACCTTGAGGGCTTCCACCAGCCTTGGAAAACAATAGCTGCGTCAACTCCTCTTTTGTGAAGTGTGGCTGTCTCTTCCTCTAGCTGCTCGCCATTGTTCTTATTTACGAGGAAGCCATGTCACACTTTCAGCCCTTTTTTAGATTTTTAAATATTTAAATTAATTTTACATTAGTCGAAATTTTTATTTCTTTTTGTATTCTAATTAATTTTTTTTTTTAATATACTAGGGGGGTTTGCCGAACAATATCTACATACTTCTGTCATATCATCAATGTCCATATATTCAGTCTCTTTTCACTGTTCCGTTATTTCACCGAGTAATAATTTCTGTCATTTTTTGAGTACTTTCAAATTTTAGTACGTTCTTTATCTCTAACCTGCTCTGCATGTGTAAAGCGCCAACGTTTTTGAATTCTTTACGCCATTCTACTTTGTCATCTACTCTTTGTCTTTTATTTCCGGCTGAGGGCATCGTTAAATCTCTTGCCACAAAGTCTTGTCTCGTCTCCTTCCAACCTTCCAAGATTCTTTTTTATAATAAAGATTTGCAAGTGAGTTATGTGACAATCTAACACAGTGGTTCCCAACTGTTTCTATGCCCTGCAGCCCTAAGGAATGTTTGATTTATGTTGGCACCCAGTACAAATGTAGTATCACATTTGAAGATAATGAAGTAAAGTTACTTTTTGAACCACGTAAAGTACTGCGAGTGAACAAATTGGGCTCAAAAAAAAAAAAAAAACTCTTAATGTGGACAAAATGTAAATCTAAATCGAGCAATGTATAAATCGTTATAATCTTGTAAATGTGACCCCCAAGAAGCTTAGATACTGGAGTGACTCAGTCCCCCGTGACCCCAAACCTGTGCACCCAGCCCAGAAGAAATTCAGTCAAACCTCCATATCATTGATTTTACACCCACAGCACAGGGAACCCATGAGAAGGCACATTTCTGTGGCTCATTCAGGTGACCACTGGGCATGCAGTGCTCAATTCTTTTCATATCGGGAGCACTAAGTAATAAATGACCTACAAATGGTGGCACACTGCAAGGCACAGACTGCACCACCCTAAAGTCAGACAGCGCACCTTACTCAATTTTGGTGAATTGCCACACTGCCTTCCTCTTTGTCCCACCCCCTGATCTAACATATATTTGATAGTTGAAGGATGAGATATTTAATGTTACTGTTATCAACTTTTTTGACGTGGATGCCCAACAAAGAAGTACTTCAACCCCATTTGTTAAATGTTGAATAATGAAGGGCCTCGGGAAACACTCCCAGAACTGTCTTGTGCTTGGCCTGCACTGTTTGTTCTTCATTAAGATTTGTAATTTTCAGGAAACGCATCTGTTTTGGTCCTCGGCACATTCTGGTGGTGCCCCCAGGATAAATGAAATCACACAATTTTGAAAAGCTGTGGCAGGATATGAGCACCAACCAGCCATGGAATTAAATAATGACAGAAATCCCCTTCTAATTGGTTGGATTTTCCCACCAATAGAGAAAGTGGCAAGAATGAAAAGCTTCCCCCACTGCGGCCAACCAGGTTGTGAGTGAGGCCCCCGTGACGAGAAATATGCTTTTGCTATTGGCCACTGTATGTTTCTGCTTTCTTCTTTTAGCTTCATGGAGACACCCTTAAAGGGGACACACAGCCCCCTACACTCAGCCCGCCTTGTCTGTATCGCGTGTTTGCATTTCTCCATGTTGTCGAGTTTTGCTCTTTGAAGATATAAAAGGAGCCTTGAACTGTAAACGTAACTTGAGCTGTGTGTGGAGGTCCAAATGCTCCTCTCTCAGGATTTTCTTCATGCTTTCTGGTTCATAACATCCTCTTCTTTTGCCTTAATAGATTGTGGATGTCAGTCAGGTTCTGGAAGCCATTAACCTTTCCAAACGCAAAGAGCTCCAGTGGCCTGACGAGGCTGTGCGGCTGAAAGCCGGGAGGAGCAGCTGGAAGGACTGGTGCCCACAGGAGGGCATGGAAGGCCAGGTGAGGCTGGAATGTGGCCTTGTGTGGCAGGGAGGGAGTGGGCATGTCAGTGCTGAACCATGATGGAGCTTCTCAGGCCCGTCAGCCCTGACCATTGCACAGTAGGCCACCTTGAGTGTGGAGTTCAAGGCTGTGAGATTTCTGCTTGTGTTTCATTATAAAGGAAGCCATGGGGAGATATAGAGGAAATCTCTATTTAAAAGCAGCAGCATGACTTGAGTGCACCAATAATGTTCACTTTTGATCATTTTAATGGGCCCATAAAACAAATGGTGGGTGTCCATTTGATTGGAGAGCCTTGCTTTAAAATTGAATCTGAAAGAAGTGACACATACTGCAGATTTAGTTTTAAATACAAATATCAGACTCTGTGATCCAAATGGTTTATATGATGGAGTTTTTCCTCTTCATCTTTTCCCACTTCTATGTAGGGTTCATGTTCTTGATCAACTTTCTCCAAACAGCTCGGTCCTGCACCTCCTCGTCACTCAAGTTCTTCTCCTTCAGATCTTCTTTGACTTTATCCATCCATCTCCTCTTCGATCTTCCTCACTTTCTCTTCCCCTGGACCTCCATTCCCATCATTCTTTTGCCCTCATATTATTCATTGTGTCTCCTCATCACGTGTCCATACCACTTCAACCTACTTTGCTGTCCTTTCTTAAATTTCTCTCCTTTCACTTTTGTCGTACCTCTGATTGCCTAATTTCTTATTCTGTCCTTTACTCCACACTTCCACCTCAATATTCTCATTTCTGCCACGTCTAACGTCTCCTACTGTACTCCCTTTACTGTCCGCTTCTCAGCTCCATACATCAGTGCTGCTCTCATCACTTTCTTATAAACCTGACCTTTAATCCTCCCCTTCTGATACCTTCTTCCATGTTTTCCATCTGTGGGTTATCTCTGCATCTCATTCTCCATCTTGAGCTACCACAGCCCCTAGATCTTTAAACGTCCCCTCCCTCCAGGCTACCTTCGGAGTCTTGATCACCATTAAACCAAACCTCATACATCCTGTCATCTTCATCTTTATATTTATCTTCAACCCTCTGTCTTCCAAAGCACTATTAGATATAATTACTTTGTGGTTTCAACTGACCCCTGACCCCACACTTGCTAATGCCACGTTGTCATGTCTGCAGTTTAGTGGTTGGTTGTCAAGGCCAGGCCTGATTTGTTGAGAACAGTTAGGACGAGGGTTTAAAAACTAGTGGGCACCAAGCAGTGACCCTCAGACGGCAGTCTTAAGCCACGTCACATCACACGACTGCTGGTCTAGTCAGAGGGGATGTCATATTTGACGACTGCAGCTGTCGATCTCATTGCAGTAGGGTATGTCAACTTACACAACTCGGTGACAACTTTCCAATAATGGGTTGGCTGACCACCCTGTAACAAGGGTGATCTCAATCATGGCCCCTTTCAAGCCCCGTTGTGCTCAAATTAACGTGGACAATTTCTGCCGAGCTTCATCCTTCTAGTATTGCATGTTAATTCCCTCTGCAGCAAGTGCCCCCCTAGGTATCGCTCCTCTAACAATGCTCTTCTCGATTAGTTGACTCAGGGTTTCTTGTTAGAACACACAGCCTTCCTTTCCACGTCACGATATGACATTTGATTTTCCTCCACTCTTTCCTTGCAGGTGATTCACCGCTGGGTGCCTTGCAGTAGAGACCCGGGCAGCAGGTCCCACATTGACAAAGCTATCCTCCTCATGCAGATTGACGACAAGTTAGTGCCCATCATAGAGACGGGAGTCATTGAACTTGGAGCCGAAGTGTGACAGCAAAGTGAGGGGGCTGTTTGTAAAGCCGAAGAGGGGGCCGGTGGTGTGGAGGACGTGCGCTCGTCCCGTCTAAAAAATGCAAGGCGCCATCACGAGGACATACGCGCCACGAGTTCTATGCACTTCGCCACAGCTGGATAAACAAAAAACCCACCCCAACAAGCGCCATTCTTATTTCAAGAGAACACAAACTGCCTACCAAGAGATTTTCATGTCGTAGCATGCATGTGAAATATTCAGCTTATGCAACAGAGAGGCGGGAAGGGATGGGACGGGACGTGGAGTTTCCATGGGCCTGCCTGATCCTGGTGCATTCTGAAGGAGCTGCACACTCGGCCTTTGGCTTTCCTTCAGGGTTTGGAGTTTGCAGCGGTGCACTACAGGTCTGAGGTCGCTCAGATGTTCGTTTTTATTTTTTAGTCCATTTTGATTGCCATAATTTTCAGATGCCTTGAGAATGGAAAAGTGCAGTCAGGATTGTCCAAATGCCATCTTTTTGTGTTATTTATCTCTTTATTTCTGGTTTCTGCTATATATAAATATATAATTATATGATATATATTATGTAATTGTAAAAATGATAAAGAAACACTTTTGGAATATTTATTACTGTGAAGATGTTTATTTACATTTTGTTACATAGTTTCCCTATTTTTGGTGCATTCAAGGGAAAACTTTGCGATTTGAATTGTGAACTGGACCACATGGTGTGCTGCTGGGCCACCCCAGCAGCAGAGCGACATGCGCTTTTATATGAATTTCAAAAGGGAGACGACAAATAAATGTCACATGACTTGTTACAGCTGGCCTTCGCGAGCTTTCTTTACTGAACTCGTCCTTATCCTCACCCGCGGGGTTGCCGTCTTCTTTCTTCAGCTTAATTTGTGTTTTTCTCCCAGAGCACAGTGAGCTTCACGTTCTGTCCCACCCCAGTATGGGTGATCAAACTTCAATCTGCTGTTCTGTTCTTGGTGAAAGTCTGCAACCAAATCAGACGCTTGTTGTCTATGGTGGTGCTAGAAAGTTGGTGACCCTTTTAGAATTTTCTCTAAATTCAGATGTTGTTGTGTGTGGAGCCACACTGATGTGTTGTGTTGCTTTTCATTCTGTCCTAAAGGTCCTGAATGAGGGGACACAGAGGACGAGATGTACAGCCTTGTACACGCACAAGGAGTCTCTTGGTCAGCAGTGGCTTATTCCACAACTATGTCGCCAGTGCATTTGATGGCCTGAGAGATGGAGGACAGTGCCTAGTGTGGTGGCGCCATTCTGCAGCTTCATGCCAGGGTTGGATTGGGACAGGAAGAGGATCTGAGGCTTCCATTGTTTCTGATTTGGGCTCCAGGCCACCATTGTAGTTAGTGGCTGTCAGTAATTGGGTGAAGTAAAAACCTCATGGCCTAAAAATGTCTTAAGAGACTCTTTTTGCCTGTGACGGCGAGTGGCTGGTGAACTGCTGTTGGCCTCCAAGTGAACCGTGTGCCAGGTTTGCCCCAGACTTAGACCTACTGCTCCAAATTGGGTTTCACCTGTTCTGGCAACGGACACAAACCAGAGGGAACTGGTTGACAAGTCCGAAAGCCGATCTTCAGTTCTGTCATGCCCATTGTGCCAGATACTGTACATGAGTTGCCACATTCAGTTTTCTGTATGGTGTGGCTGTGCAGGCCAACATAAAGTGGCAGTCTGCAGCCATGTCCAGTTTTCTTAATGTAATCGTGGCAACTGACCACACTTGTAGGATAATAAGGGCACCTAGCGAGAATGCTGCTTATGTTAACTGTGGGCAGTGACAGTCCATTAACAGACAAGTCATTTGTGAAGTCTAACAAAAAGCCTGCGAGGCTGCAGCTTTGTGATTGTGTCTGAGTGAGGTGGGATGGCACGGTTGTGTGTGACGTCACAGCATGCAACACAGCTCCTGGTCAGACTTTGGTCTTGTTACGTGTGGACGCCACCGGTAGCTGCACGTCTGGTGTTCAATCAGCCAAGGGTGGCACAAGTCTCTCCTCTTTTTAGATCACTATACTGGCTGCCTGTAACAGTGGACATCAAGTTTAAATCCTTGATACTCACCTACAGAGTAGTCAATGGGTTAGCTATATACGTGTGTGTGTGTGTGTATGGAGAAGCTTGCGAGATCTTATTCTCCTCCTCGACTACTCGAGTTTCTGATGAATGGCATCTTGTGATGTCCCACTACAAACCATCAAATCTCAGTCCAGACTCTTCATGTGTACCTCCCGCCTTGTGGAACTAGCTGCTCATCTCTCTTTGAAATTCTCACCCCCTCAAAGTGTTTAAAGGAGGTAAGAGGACTGCTGCCCCCTGTTGCACTTCACTTTTATGGGACGTGGCGAGCATCAGTCTGACACGATGACTCGGGGGTCCTTAGTCCAACTGCTTTCCGTCAACCGCTTCACAAAGGCCACTACAGTGGCAATGCTTTCTAGTGACCCCTCTGGTTTTGTGCAGTAGCAAACTGCACGTCAGGCTGCATGGGTGGGCATACGCTATCAGCCGCACTCCCCACAATGCCCTTCACTTACTCCTCCCACTTTTCCAACTGCATGTAGAAGTCTGCAGTATTGAAGTGAATAAAGAAAAGAGTAACAGCTTGGAGGAAAAAGGCAGAGAGCAGCAGGTGCGTCAGCGGGCCTGTATGCCACCCTGCTGCTCCCTTGGCTGTCAGCTGGGCCACCTGGTCCTCCTAGTGACTCAGTGATCCTGGGTGTTATGGTAATCTTCATCCAGCCCGACGAGCAGGTCCAGAATTGGCACTCCAGCCCCTGTGACAAACCTCACGCTGTTCAGTGTGGTGCTGAGGTGTCACCAGCTGCACAGCAACACTCAGATCTCAATCGGGGTGCTTTGCTTTGTGGTGGGTACACATGCTGCCAAAATTCTTGTGCCCCTTCTCCATAGGTGGCTCTGGTAAATTGTGTGTGAACTTCTCCACTAAGCACTTGACCCCCTGCCAGCATCAGCCTCTTTGGATTGGTGTCATAAGGGTGAAGATGGGACATGTGTGACATCATCCTCTTAAATACAGATCACCGTACAACCATAATGGGTGCAGATACTTTGTAGAAGAGTGGGAGCAAAAACGAATGGTGAGCTACTTGTGATGGTCTCTGCTATGGTCACATCAGAAAGAAGGGGGCAGCCAGCAAAACAAGCGTACAGAAGTGGGGGGAAGCTAAAGGCCACAAGCCCCACCACACAGTCCTGCCTCGGTCCACTGGCTGTAGGGCTGGAAGCTCCTCCTCACTGGCGGGCTGATGGTCATTTCAGCACTTGCTGGCATCGCCAGTCAGCCTGATCTTAACATCGTGGGAAGGTCAAAGTATGGCAATGGGAGACGTGGGAACAGCAGATGAGACGGGGGCCACAGAAGTGCCAAATTTAAATCTGTGTACCAGTAGATACCCCCGTAGGACCATGTGTGAACACCTAAGGGTGATCTCACACACACATACACACACACAAACAATGGTCCAAGGTGCCACCACCAATCCACATCAGACAAGGTGAGAACGTGCAAACTCCATGCAGGCACCCCCTGGGATGTAAACCCCTTGTCTCCAGCAGCCCGACCACTGTGCCCCCTTTCACCCACCACCTTCTGACAAAGTGGCAGCACTTGTCAGTATCCCGAATGGGCTGAATAAAAGGAGACGGGCGTGGGGGTCCACATCACGTAACTCTCCCTGACTGCCAGTCGACCCTAAAAATGAGATCTGAATTTGGGCGGACACCCGACCAGTGCTACCTTCAGCTATGATGTGCCAGCAAGCAGCTTTACCGAGTGTAAAATAGCTAATAGTGAAATGAAATGGCAAAAACTGGTCACTAATTAAAAAACTAATTAGAATGAAAACCTGCAACCACTGCGACCCTCCACGATCGGAGCTGGGAACCCCTGAACTTTGTACTGGACGGGCATCATGAAGTATTTTATATCAGTGGCATTATGGAGGGTGTTTTGCAAATAAACGGAAGCCCGTCCTATAAGGTGAACAGCGGGACTTGAACTCAAGATCACCAGCTCGGAAGACGGGTCCTGCTGAGCTGCCAATCCTTTATTACTGATGGTTCCCGCATCATGAGCTCGTGTGACACACGGGGGACTCCCATGACATGAGAGTCACAATCCTCTGTGGTGTTCGCGGGGCCAGTCGCGGATAGTTGACACAGACTGCTCAGCCAATCAGTGCACAGCAGGCACGTTGCTCCTCAGAGACCCGAGTTCGATTCCCCGCTGGGGAGAAAGTGTTAATTTTTTTTTTATTTTTAACCATATAAAGTGGTATTCACTGTCAGTCAGTCAGATCGTTGTATTTTCATGTGGGATGCTCCTTTTAAAATATTTTTAACAATTGAGACTGCAATTAACATGAACAGGTGTCTATAACTGTTATTTTTAAAATCCATAAGACATAAGTGATCACTGCATAATAGACAGATAGAGAAGTCACTATAAATAAAATGTAAATAAATAAACAGGGAAGGCACTGTATAATAGATATAAAAAAACAGCTAAGGGGATAGATTAATAGATAGGAAGGAAAGGCACTATATGATCGGCAGATAGGGAAGCTGCTATATAATAATAAAATTACTATTACTATACACAGTAGATAGACAGGGAGTTCACTGTATAAAAGACAGAGAAAGCACTACTAACTGAAAAATGGTACAGCCTTTTTATTAATCAACAGATACTTTTAGGAAGGCAAGCAGATAATGAGAGTACAAGTAGATGTGAAAAGCACTAGGCAGACAGATATGGAAGGCAATGTATAACATATACAAAACTGTCAGAAAAAAACAGGGTATACAGTAAATATACAAGCAGAGAAGCCACTAGATAGGTAGATAGACATGAAAGGCATTATATATATGACATAGATAGGAAAGGCACTATATACAGAGCAGACAGGGAAGCCAAAAAGTAATACTATTATTACTACATAGACAGATAGAGAAGGAATTCACAGTATAATAGGCAGCCAGCAAAGGCACTATATACGAAAAGAGAAAGCACCAGACATACAGGTATCATCATTAGCAATATATTAGTTTTATTGTGTATTTATTTAATTGTTTATCTCTGAGATGTATGTAAATAAAATAAATGAAAAATGCTTCAGCCTGTTTATTATTCAACTGACGCAACAGGACCATTAGAGTACATATAGATCTGAAAGGCACTAGATAGACAAACAAATAGGAGAGCCACTGTTTAATAAATGTGGGGTGCTCTTTTTAAAATATTTAAAAATTGAGACTGCAATTAACATGGACAAGTGTCCTTATAACTGTTCTTATTTTTAAGTTATGTAAGACATCCACAGTCAGACAGCACTGAATAATACACAGACAGAGAAGCCAGTAGACAGATAAACTGGGAAGGAACTGTGCAATAAAAGATATAAAACTGTCAGGAGTAATAAATAGACAGACAGACATACAGATAAATAGACGTGAAAGGCACTATATGACAGATGCTGCAGAAAGGCAAGCAGGCAGTAAGAGAACATTCACATGTGAAAGGCACTAGATAAATGAATTAGATAGGAAAGGCGCTATATAATAGGCAGACAGGGAATTCACGGTATAATAGCAGACAGTCAATGCAACGGACAGATAACAGTATCACACAAATATACATATTTTTCATCTCTGCAGTTAATCATCAGACGCTGCAGGTAGGCAAGCAGGCAGTGAGAGTACAGTTAGATTTGAAAGACACTACATAGAGACAGAGACACTACATGCACTGTGCAACAGATGTTAACAGGAAAGGCACTATATAATAGGCAGACAGATAAGGCACTAGACAGATAGATAACGGTTAACTATATAGTAATTTCATTTTATATAAAATGTATATGTATTTTACAACTCGGAGAATCATGTCAAAAAGTAATACATTAAATCATAAATCAATCGACGCACGCTGCTCGCAGGCAAGCGGGCAGTGAGAGTGGCGATAGATGTGAAAGGCGCTAGATAGATTGTATACAACAGGCAAAAATAGCGACCACTTGTTAACAGTATTATCTATAAATAATGAAATCATGAGTTAATCAACAGAAATAACCGTGCGATCTACATTTTAAACTTCACGATTTACTTAAGAAATACAAAAAAGCCGCAGCAGCACGTCTATGAAAGCAGACGCAGCAGGCGCAGCGGCGAAAAGCGCAGATCAGCGCCCCCCGAAACGGAAGTGGCGGCCTGATCGCTCCAACCTCACCTACAAACTGCAAAGGTCCCGGGGTCGAGCACAGCTCTCTCTAGTACTGATTTATTTAAGGGGTCCACACACCTGACGCTAACATTAAGTACGTCTTGTCGTGAAGAGTCAGCTGCGGCGGCTCAGCCGGATAAGTGGGATAGCCCACCGACTATACCTTTAGCAGATGTGCGTGTTCCGAGTCCCACCAGCCCCTTAACAGTAGCAAACAAAACAGAAAGCAATCCTCTTATTTACGGGGGGGCACAGAGGTGTTGGCGCTGTAAATGATTTACAGACAATACGCTTAGAGGGAACTCCTCGGTGGCACAGCGAGACACGAGCGCCACCCTGAGCAGCCAAACCAAGACGGAGCGACACCCAATCGGTACGCCGAATCGAAAGGTGGTCCGCAAGATTGACTACCGGCAGGACCCACTTCTTTGTTCGTAGCGTTGACGAAGACGTCACATGTTAAAAAGCACTGAGGCAGGGCGGCCGAGGGGTCGCTCAGCGGGATAAACACCAACAGGTCTTATATCCCAGCCGGGGACCCACATTCCCTCATCAAAGGAACAGTCGTATTGCATCCCTAAAAAGAAAAAAAATAGAAATTAATTCGTTACGTGTTAGTCAGTTGCTCATTTTCCAACCCGCTATATCCTAAAACTGGGTCACGGGGGTCTGCTGGAGTCAATCCCAGCCTGCACAGGGCGCAAGGCAGGAACAAATCCCGGGCAGGGCGCCAGCCCACCGCAGGACACACACACACACACACACACACACACACACGGGGACAATTTTGGATCGCCAATGCACCTAACCTGCATGTCTTTGGACTGTGGGAGGAAACCCACGCAGACACGGACCCGGGCAGCGAACCCATGTCTCCTTACTGCGAGGCAGCAGCGTATAATTAAAAAGGCGAACAAATGATAACAAAATTCTACACTTTATTTATATTGCGCCTTCCCCATATTCAAAGTGCTTCACAGAAATTCAGGATGAACAAGGAATATCCCCATGAAACACTATAATCTATCTATCAAATAAACATAAATACATTAAACACAAAAAGAACAATAACAAAAAAATAATCAGAACACCCATGCCGCGACTTCAACCCGCACACCCTTATACTGTTAATTATTTGTGGCTGTCTGATTATTAAAGTTTCCAGATCCCGCCGCTTCCACTTTGTCTTTCCTCTCTTGAAGGCTACGAGCTGGACGAGCACACTCTGCCAAAAGAGGCGGACAGACACGCCCCTTAATCGGATAGCCAATAGAGGTTAAAGGCGGGGCTACACTAAAGTACAATGCAATTTATAGATTCACGGATAGCAAAGCCCTCTGCCACGCCAACATCCAATTAATATTGAAAAAGAAAGCATCGCCTGCTACAGTGGAAACAACTAGAAGAAATCGCGTAAATTAAGAATTCAGTACATTGGATTTATATAGCGCCTTTCCCATGCTCAATACGCACGGCTGCAGGACAACACTATATCTTGTAAAAGGGGCTGCAAATTTGTATTAACAGTTGATCTTGGGCATAAGTTGCACGGCCAGCACAATCGAAGTAACAGAGAAGTGCAATTAAAAGCAACAGTTGTTGGGGACAACAACTTGAAGCCACCTGGGCTTCCCAGGCCACCAGTCGGACACTGCAGTGTTCATATTGAACTCTTCTCAATTTCTTTTATTGCACTAAAACAATGCTAGCATCTGTGACATCACCTGCTTTTGAAATTCTGGTTCTGGGGTGACCAACTTCAGGGACATTACCTGCAGCTTTTTCCATCCAAGACAGGAGAAAAGCTGCCTGGAATTTAATTGTCAGGCCTGAGTCGGTGGCCACTAGAGGACAGTGCACCATTAAAAAAGGCCTCTGTCTGAGCTGCAGGCCAACAGAGTGTAATTGCAGACCGCAGTACCAATGAGGTCACATAACACGCAACATCATGACACGCTGGTACACTGTGCTTATGATTAGGGTGGTGGGAGATTTCATGACTGACATTGTGGGCGTCACCTGCCCTACATCATAGGCAGTGTAGGCTACAATTAGACCCATCTCCACCAGATGGCATTGTTCCCAAGTGGGATGTTGAAGAAAAATCAGAGAGAAGCCCACAGGGACAGTCTGTGGCAACTGGTGTCCTCAAATTGCGATGCACCACATCAGATGTCCACCAATGCAGGACTGGGTTTAGATTCCATTGATCTTCAGCACAAGTCTGCATTTTCAACCTGAGATGACACAAAGACCCAAGAAGAGCATTCACACCCACAGAAGACATGTGTTAATTTGCCCTGTCATGTCACTACGTCAGCATGGTGTTTTTGCCCCAGTTCATCGATGACCAGACCTTGTGGAGATAACCACTGGGTTTGTCTTACAGGAATTTCCGGTATCTAGCTTTATGGATGACACTCTCAGACTTCCCCACTGGCCTTGAGAGCCTGCACTGTCATGTCTGACCACAGTTTATTTCCACATATCTGGCCAAAATTCCAACTGAGCTGGTGAAGTTTCACTGCCTTTCCAGCTTCTGACAGGTAAGTGGATGTTTGTGCCAAACAAGCTGTTGGCCTTGTGAGTTTGCAGGCTCAGACATTCTGGTCAACCTGGCAGAGCACCTCTCAAAGGCTATCCAGAGGGGCTCATTTTTCAAGATTTGTTTAATTTGTGCGCCCTGGTGGGGTCCTGAAGCAGAGACAGGCCGACCGTGTGGGGGTCACATTCCTCTTTGCTTTTTCACAGCCCGATTCATTTGGAGTCATTCATTCAGTCTGACATCCACTTGTAAAAGTCACCTTGAATGAAAGAGCAGCTCCAGATACCTCGGATACGTGAGGGTTGTTATCCGGACCATAAACCCTTCAAATAACGGGGGGAGCACCGGAAAACTGCGGAGGAGCTCAATAAGGAAACCAACACTCCTCCATCACCAGGAGCTTTCTGCAGTGCGGATCAGTGTGGCAAATAAATGAAGCAACTTGAAATCTTAGACATCTACCGTCCATTAAAGGGATGCTACACCCAAAAGACTGATGTCGTTGTAGATGATGTAGTGCTTGGAGGACCTCGCCAGACTGGCAGAAAACCAGCTTCACCTTAGAGCTTCAATTCATCCAGCCACTGAGTCGATGGCACCTAACATATACAATGCTTACCCAGTGGTGGAGCTAAGGGGCGGGCGGAGGGGGCTAAAAGGCTCAGGACAATTCGTGTGAAAAAATATCACTCATGAATGAAAAAAGTCAAATTCTACGATTTTTATCCACAAATGCTTCAAAAATAATTTTCTGGCTGTCCTTCTGTGACGGCACCAGACACAGCAGTTGAAATTTATGAGGCAATAAGAAAAATGAACATAAACATTACACCAAAAATCATTTCTAGGAAGATAAACAACTAATTTATAATTTCATTTCGTTATCAATCCGAATGCGTTCTTGCTCCCCACCTATCACTTGTACACTACACTGGTTCTGGTTTTTGCAGCGTGATTATATTAAACTAATAATCAGAACACAGCTTACCAGTGCGTCTATACTATATTTTTGTTTAGTTGATACTTATAAATAATTATATGTGAAAAAGTATTGCTGTTTCTCTATATATGAATAAACCTATGCAAAATGTATCTTAATTTTTCTCTATATTTCATTTGAATTTTCTATTTAAATAGGTTAACATATTCAGATATTGAAGCATCGCCCGCCCGAGTGGCATGAACTTGAGCTATGCCACTGTACTTACGCCATGGAGTTTGTAGTGATGCTGAAATAAAACAAACTCCTCAATGGAGACAACAAAAGTTGTGATGTAACATCTGTGGAGACCAACGCTAGACAGTACAAAACGTATCAAAAACAATCATGAAAAAATCGTACATAAATCACCTCTGGAAAACGCACTCGTGAACAACACCCGAACACACTCGAACGCCCTGAGGGTCTGAACTGCAGACCTGCTCCTGTCGTTACATTTATATTCATATCAACAAGTGGAGTACCTCGGCAGCCTGGGAAACTGCACAGCTCAATTGACCTTCTGCTTCTTGAAGCTTCTCAGATCTGCACGAGCTCAAGGCAGATTCTCTTCCTGATAACGTGTCACTTTTCTTAACCTTTGTGTATGCAGTTGCACTCATCTCTCTACACACTTTACAATGCTGACATCACATGAAGTGCAATGTGAGCCAATGAAGAAGTCGTTACTTGTTTGGACTCCTGAGCATCCAATGCCCAGTCAGTTTTGACCACATTCAGTTTTTGTTCACCAGAGCATTTTCTGAAGGTCATTTATCCAGTTTAATAAAACAGCAAGTGTCTGTGTGTCCATCCACTTGCTATTGTTTCTGTCACTTCAACAGATGACACATCACAAACATCCTCCTTAAGAAAAGGACAAGTGTCTGTGTGTGAGTCCATCTGGTTGCCATACCTCAGCATTAATAAAACCAGCACTGCTTTTATGAGTCCCATACCAAGTGACATGTAACAGAAACATGTGCATTGCCGATGTGCAGATGTTGATGCTGATAGATAGATAGATAGATAGATAGATAGATAGATAGATAGATAGATAATGAAAGGCACTATATAACAGATAGATAGATAGATAGATAGATAGATAGATAGATAGATAGATAATGAAAGGCACTATATAACAGATAGATAGATAGATAGATAGATAGATAGATAGATAGATAGATAGATAGATAGATAGATAAGAAACACAACATGATAGATAGATAGATAGATAGATAGATAGATAGATAGATAGATAGATAGAGCTTTATTTGTCCCTGGGGGAAATTTGGCTTTTGACAGAAACTCTATAAATCAATTAATACATATATATATATATACTCACAACTCAAACGTCCTCTGACTTTCAACTGTTTTTACTTTCAGTAAACTTAATGTGTAAATATTTGTATGAACACTAAGAGTCAACACCATAAGACATAAACTAAAAATGTTTCACAATGTGTCCGTGAATGAATGGAGGCTCAAAAATCAAAAGTACCAGTCAGTATCTGGTGTGGCCACCAGCTGCTTGAAGTACTGCAGTGCATCTCCTCCTCATGGACTGGACCAGATTTGTCAGTTCTTGCTGTGAGATGTTACCCCACTCTTCCACCAAGGCACCTGCAAGTTCCTGGACATTTCTGGGGGGAATGGCCCTAGCCCTCACCCTGCGATCCAACCAGGTCCCAGACGTGCTCAATGGGATTGAGATCCGGGCTCTTCCACTGCGAGGATGATCAGCTGTCCTTCCTGTCTCCCTGTAGCGCTGTCTTAGGCGTCTCACAGTGCGGACATGGCAATTTATTGCCCTAGCCACATCAGCAGTCCTCATGCCTCCCTGCAGCATGCCTAATGCACGTTCACGCAGATGAGCAGGGACCCTGGGCATCTTTCTTTGGGTGTTTTTCACAGTCGGTAGACAAGTCTCTTTAGTGTCCTGCGTTTTTAGAACTGTGACCTTAAATGCCTACTTTCTGTAAGCTGTTAAGGTCTTAACGACCATTCCACAGGTGCATGTTAATTAATTGATTATGGTTAATTGAACATGCATGGAAAACATTGTTTAAACCCTTTACAATGAAGATCTGTAAAGTTATTTGGATTTTTAAAACATTATTGTTGAAATACACAGTCCTGAAAAAGGGACGTTTCTTTTTTTGCTGAGTATATATATACATACAGGTGCCGGTCATAAAATTAGAATATCATGACAAAGTTGATTTATTTCAGTAATTCCATTCAAAAAGTGAAACTTGTATATTAGATTCATTCATTACACACAGACTGATGTATTTCAAATGTTTATTTCTTTTAATTTTGATGATTATAACTGACAACTAATGAAAGTCCCAAATTCAGTATCTCAGAAAATTAGAATATCAATTAAGACCAATGCAAAAAAGGATTTTTAGAAATGTTGGCCAACTGAAAGGTATGAACATGAAAAGTATGAGCATGTACAGCACTCAATATTTAGTTGGGGCTCCTTTGGCCTGGATTACTGCAGCAATGCGGCGTGGCATGGAGTCGATCAGTCTGTGGCACTGCTCAGGTGTTATGAGAGCCCATGTTGCTCTGATAGTGGCCTTCAGCTCTTCTGAATTGTTGGGTCTGGCGTATTGCATCTTCCTCTTCACAATACCCCATAGATTTTTCAGGCGAGTTTGCTGGCCAATCAAGAACAGGGATACCATGGTCCTTAAACCTGGTACTGGTAGTTTTGGCACTTTGTGCAGGTGCCAGGTCCTGTTGGAAAATGAAATCTGCATCTCCATAAAGTTCGTCAGCAGCAGGAAGCATGAAGTGCTCTAAAACTTCCTGGTAGATGGCTGCGTTGACCTTGGACCTCAGAAAACACAATGGACCAACACCAGCAGATGACATGGCACCCCAAACCATCACTGACTGTGGAAACTTTACACTGGACCTCAAGCAACATGGATTCTGTGCCTCTCCTCTCTTCCTCCAGACTCTGGGACCTTGATTTCCAAAGGAAATGCAAAATTTACTTTCATCAGAGAACATAACTTTGGACCACTCAGCAGCAGTCCTGTCCTTTTTGTCTTTAGCCCAGTCGAGACGCTTCTGACGCTGTCTCTTGTTCAAGAGTGGCTTGACACAAGGAATGCGACAGCTGAAACCCATGTCTTGCATACGTCTGTGCGTGGTGGTTCTTGAAGCACTGACTCCAGCTGCAGTCCACTCTTTGTGAATCTCCCCCACAGTTTTGAATGGGTTTTGTTTCACAATCCTCTCCAGGGTGCGGTTATCCCCATTGCTTGTACACTTTTTTCTACCACATCTTGTCCTTCCCTTCGCCTCTCTATTAATGTGCTTGGACACAGAGCTCTGTGAACAGCCAGCCTCTTTAGCAATGACCTTTTGTGTCTTGCCCTCCTTGTGCAAGGTGTCAATGGTCGTCTTTTGGACAACTGTCAAGTCAGCAGTCTTCCCCATGATTGTGTAGCCTACAGAACTAGACTGAGAGACCATTTAAAGGCGTTTGCAGGTGTTTTGATTTAATTAGCTGATTAGAGTGTGGTACCAGGTGTCTTCAATATTGAACCTTTTCACAATATTCTAATTTTCCGAGATACTGAATTTGGGACTTTCATTAGTTGTCAGTTATAATCATCAAAATTAAAAGAAATAAACATTTGAAATACATCAGTCTGCGTGTAATGAATGAATCTAATATACAAGTTTCACTTTTTGAATGGAATTACTGAAATACATCAACTTTGTCATGATATTCTAATTTTATGACTGGCACCTGTATATATATATAAAAACACACACACCAGAATGACTAAAAAGAAAAGAAAACTACTGACTTGGCAGTTCCAGTCACAGTGAGCCATTAACAAAAATTACGTCATTCCAACAGATGGCGCATCAATATAATTAAAACTGCTTTTATGAATCTAATACCAAATAGCATATAACACAGACATATATAATTCCAATAGATGATGCATCACAAACACTTGTAGCAATAAAATGCATTGCATTTTTCATTTCAACAGATGGTGCATTACAAACATTAACCATAGTTTTACGAAATCTATACCAAATGGGATAACACAGAGGCATATTATCATTAGACTTATCATTAGAGACTTACATGATGATATTTAATTTAATGATGCTATCCTTCTACTAATTGTATATCTATGTTTTATAAGATTGAATGAATTTATTTTTTCTTTGTTACTTATTAATTAACTAGCCAACCCACGGTGTAGCATACACCGCATATAATTAATTATTGATAAGTGAACACTTTTGAGTTTATGCTGAGGCATGCCAGTGGGAGTAAGACTATTAAGAAATTCTTTGGGGAATGCAAGTTGATCTGCAGGATCGTCTGTGACGTGAACGTTACTTTGTCGTTAAGAATAAGTTTCAGCACCTGTTCATTAAGGTGTAGTGAGTCATCGTTGGTGACCCTTAATATAGCTCGCAGCCTGAGTTGTTCCAGAGTGACAGTTGAGAAGTCGATGTCGCCATATAATTGCCTCAAGAGCGATCTTGGAAGCCTCCGAAGGGTGAGAGTTGGCGGTCGTGGCTTTCTGTCTTGCGTGCGGTGAAAAGTCAACGTGGCTCAGAGGTGCATGTGCACTTTTGCACAGACGAAAGCGACTGAGGCTGTGTTTGGCGAGTTGTTGCGTGCGGGCACATGAGCAGGCAGTGCACATGCCTCGAGAGGACGGTTACAGTTGGCGTGCGTGGCTCTGTCGTGCGTATCCCATGACGCGGTAGGAGGGTTAGAGTTGGCAGGCGGGGCTCTGTGAGTTGGTGGGCGTGGCTCTCTGTCTTGCTTTCACTGTCTTGCATGCCCTTAGTGAATTATATATATAAGTATTCTTCTCTAATCTTATTTGTTTTGAGCGTGCAAGTGAATGACTCGACAAGTGGATTATGTCATGTAACATTTTGTTATGGACAGTTTAGCTATTGTCTAGTGCTGGTCACCATATCTCGCCCTAAGAAAGGTGAACCGAGAAATAAAGAGGACCAGCAAAGGAAACATAAACCCCAAGCTAATGTTGAGATCAGAGACGCATTACATTTTGGTTGGCCATGCCAGTGGAGATTTCACGTATGTACGGTCAGCTCTTATGACCTATGGGGTTGCTGTCAATAAGTAACTGGAAATTATTTTGTAAGTTTTGTGCCCTAATGGGGAAAATGAGTAGAAGACGCACATAGACTAGATAATATAAATAAAACTAAAAAGGTCTAGAAAGTCATAAATGCATAACATATGTGTAGTCATTTAGGTACAGGCCACTGAAGAACTGCAGAACTATTCACTTTAACTGGGGGATGCCACACATCTTTGTCTTGGCGGTCAGCCTCACCCTCATCATTTGCTTGTGTGGTAATCATTTTATCTGTTGTTTCTCACAGATTTTATTTAGTGCAATAAACTACAGATTTAATTACTGTTCCGAAAATGTATTTATGGATTTTCATATTTGCAGGGGTCCCCGCAAATTGTAAGGGATAACCGTACTCTACACACATCACTACACCATACTAAACACAGCAAGGGTTTGAATTCCTTTATCTTTCCTCTGCATCTTAAGTGAGTGTGCAAATATTAAGAAGTGCGACTGTTCAGCAGTACGCTACACAGGCGCAGTGTTTCATTTTTCATTCTAAAGTGGCCGTCAGTTATGCAGTGACCTCTAAGCCCTTTTGCTTTAGTCCTGGTCACAGACTGTCAGCGCCTTTTAAGGGTGAAACCTCCCCATTAATAACACACACTTTATATTTTGTCGTTCTCTATAATCAAAGCCAGGTTGCAGCTTGACTTTACACAGAAGCAGGGTCTCCGGGTCACTAGGCTGATAGAGGCTCATGTTCACTTTAGCCCTGCCATTGTACTTAATCTATCTCAATAATTCTACACAGGAATCTGTTTTGCTTTTACAGCCAGTCAAAAAAATCAGGGTGTGTATGCACACAACATTTATAAAAAAAATAAGTCTGAAATCATTTTGTATTCTGTCAGGGACTTGCGGCCAATTAGACAGTTATATTTATTCTGGCCACTCATTTCTTTTCTGTAAAATGTCGAATTTCTCTTTAAATCTAACATCACACGTGTCTGTGGTGCCATTCTTGCACATCACTTTCTTTTTTTTTTACATTGAAACAAACTGGAGTGCAGCCAGAGGTGGCGAAAAAAGTACAGGAGGAGTAAAGCGAAAGCACCGAATTTGATTAGAGATCTTTCTTGTCACATACACGGTGAGATTATAGTGAAGTTCTTGTGCCACAGTTGTGGTAGTGAATAAATAAAGACAAAAAATAAATAAGAGTAGCAGAAGATAGATAGACAGATAGATAAAGTAAATAATTAAGAATGGGAGAAGATACATGAATAAATAAATACTGTAAATAAGAGCTCCCACAGTAATATATAATGCAATTCCACGGTTCACCAACAAAAGCGCGATAGACATGTGAGCCCCGACAAAACTGCGACGGACAAATCACGAGAGAGGCCAAGAGAGTGGGACGCGTACGTGCGCATTATGTACACATTCTGCGCTAGGTTATAACTGTATTCAAAGATGCTAATTCCACTGAGTTTCGTTCCTCCAGAAGATGTTGGGTCTGCTTTCGATGAACTGAGTGAGAGTAGACCCGACAATCTCCAGAATGTTTGTGATTACTGGGAGGACAATTACGTTGGTCGATTGAGACGCAATCGTATACAAAGCGGAATTACCAGCAGTCAGGCAGCCAGCAAGTCTAAATACGCTCAACTATCAAGACGTCTTGCTGCAATTCTTCCTACATATGCAGGGCGTCATCTTAAGGACTATCTGCGTGCTGTGTCTCATAATATTGACTTCTAAAATAAACATTATTATATATGCTTTAAACAAGTAATTCATATTTAATGAAACTTTCGCGATTTTGTCGGTGCAATTTTGACGCCGTGTTTTAATGGGCGCTATTTTGTCGGCGCTCATATGTCGGGTCACTCAATTTCATATAAACCAGCAGGTGGGTACAGTACACAGCGCAGGAGAGGTTGCATCACTTTACTGGGCATTCAGTGACCTTATGATCTGGGGGGAGAAACCGTCCCTGGAGAAGTTGGACTGAGTGGCAAGGCTACACTGGAGTAAATCAAATGAGCTGGACAGAAGTCGAAGATGATGGATTCAGCTCTCCTCAGACATCTGGTTAAGTAGATGGTATTGGAGGTCTGGCGCCATGATTTTAGATGCTGTACAGACAGTCCTTTTGAGGAATTGGTGACCCTGGATACACTGGGAAACACTCTCAATGGTGTAGCGGTAAAAGTTCAGAAATATTTTGGTTCCCAGCTCAAAGCTGTATAACCTCTCCAGGATGAAGGGCCTTTTTGATTATACAGTCGGTGTTGACTGACCACAAAATGCAGTCGGCGATGTAGACATCCAGGAAGCTGAAGATGCTAACTGTCTGGACAGCCTATTTTTTTCTACCTGCTGGTAAGGGGATAGCCCATATCTATCTGGGGTCTTGACTCCAATGGGCAGCTCAGCTCTCTGCTCCAAAAGAACATAATAAGCCCTTTTCGTTTTCCCCCCAGGAACCAGCCCACATCTACGTGTCTCTTCCACACTCTCCCTTTGGTTAAATACCAGCCCGGTTTTTATTTTGGGAGCGGAGTCTGCACCGGGTCACTCCAGACAACCGGATGAACCCCCCCCCACCTGGAAACTCGGCCCCATTACTCTCCCACCTGGTTAGACTTCAGGTCCTGTCCTGGTTTCTTCTGGGTACCATAAATCCTGCCAACTACGCACTGTCACACACAAAGACATCACGAAGGTTTAGGGAAGTCACCCGTATATTGTTCCAAAGCTGCAAAATAGGCTTAAATTAGAACAGAGATGCTCACAGATCTGAGTCCAAAACAGAACTGAGGGTATGGTAGCAAAGATGGCATCTTTATGAGGCAGTACAGGAAATGACGTCATCTGCGCCATAACCGGAAGTGATGTCAATGGAGGAGCTGGAACCGGAATTGATGTCATCAGAGATGCCGGAAGTGGCATCATCATTGACGCTGGCCAGAAACGAAAGTGACGTTATCAGAGGGGCCGAAAAGCAGGCGGGATTTCCTGAGAAAGGTCTGCAAGGAACTGACAGAGACAGTCAGCGCACCCTGCTGCCCTTTGGTCTGGCGTGGAATTATTATTTCTCGCACCCTTTAGCTGCCACCTACTCACCCGAGTGTGACACTGTCAACAATGACCTCTTTTGTTTTGATAACATTCAGGGACAGGTTGCTTTTCTGGCACCACAAAGTCGGGTCACTTACATCCCTCCTGGAGGCAGCCTAATTATTGTCAGAGATGAGAATATAGTGCTGGGCGGTATGACCAAAATTCTCTATCACAGTATTTTTCTAAATTATTATTCGATGGTATTTTTTTCCCATGCATGAGTGGATATTAACCACATTTTCCACTGCAATTACTGCAGTAGACTGCCTAAGAATAACCTATTCCACTGTCATGAGAATTGTACAAAAAACATTTTAATGTGCACACAAGTATTAATCCAGGTTTGCATGGCCTCATAAAGTGATAGTTTTCAAGGGGGTGGCACTAATGAAGAGAAGGAATCACACTGCATGACAGATGCAGTCAAAATATAGAGCCTTTTTATTGAACAAATTTTGCAATCAACTTAAACTAAAATTTTGACAACAAATTGTCAACCATCCAAAGAGGCCTTTAGACTCAGTAAAATATCCAGAGGTGCTTGTCAAAAGTTATATTGCACTGAACATGTCTTAGAAAAGGAATTAATAGAAAATATTTTTTGTAAACTACACTTTCTGTTAATGTTAACAAATCTCTGTCCACTGACACGTTAAAGTGACTTTTTAAACAAGTTTACTATCATTAAACTGCATAATAGTTAAACTAATAAATAATTACAATAAAATAAATAATAGTGCAACTTCCAGTAACAATACTATTACTTCAAGCCCAGGTGCATTACACAGTATTCAGTAAATAAAAATAAAATAAAACATGTGCAACTTGGTGATGACATCTTTACCAACTGAACCGTCATTAAGGCAAATTGCATTAATATGGACCTTGCTTCAAGCTTAGCTATATACATAAATAATAAAATTACAACTTGCATATATAATGGTATGTGTGGTCCAGTGGGTCTGCTGCTTCAAAAAAAAAAATATGGTCCGTTTTTAAATCCAGTTCGCCGTGGGAAGTTGATGAGGTGATTGGGGCGAGTTGCACCCGATCATTCTCTATTGCTTCGCCGGCTTACTGCAGCATGTGAATAAGGCGCTGCGCCCACTGAGACGTATGTTTACGGACCGACAGGATAGGGGGAAGGAAAAAAAGAAAAGACAGAACACAAGGAGGTTAAGGAAGGGAAAAGGCAGTCATGGGAGACGATTTAGACACCAGGAAGGAGAAGGCAGCACGAGCTGGGGCTCCGTGAGGGAGCGCTGGCTTAGGCGATCTTGGGTCTGGTTCACCTAAGTGTGTAGAGTGGGGCGAGCGACATGTAAGACCTCCCAATGGATCTGAGGAGCGACTGAGTGAGCACGAAGGAAGACGAGAGGTGTGTCGACCTCGGGAGGTCTGGCTGCGCAGTGTGGCAGCAGACACGACAGGACTTGGCAGAAAGCAGTTTGTGCTGCAAAGGGTCCGCGAGTGAAGGGTGAGCCGTGGAGACAGAAGGTGGTGTGCTGCGATCAGCGAGGAGACAGACTGCATTTTAACGGATTTATTTCTTATGGATTTTATCCCCACGTTTCACTGGTTTTATGGATTTGCTATTTATTTGGGTACTGTATTTTCCTGAACACTGCACAATGGACACTTTTAGTTTTACTTTGACTAGTTTTAACAAAAGCACTTGAGCACTGTCCACCATCCCCTGACTTCAATGAGATTTCTCAGCTCGTCTCGGTCATAACTATCGACGTTGTTGGTTCAACAGACTCCAATGTGGGAAGAGGGAGTCTGTAGGGGACCAGCATCATCACACCACTACACAGTAACCAGGTACATTACACAATATTAAAAAAATAAAATAAAGTAAAACAAGTACAACTTGGCTTGAAGTATTATCCAGTAGTATAGAAACAGTATTCACACATTGGAACAAAATGGTCCACATCTAGGGTTGCCACCCGTCCTTTTAAATACGGAATCGTCCCGTATTTGAGAATGAAATTGCGATTGGCCCCCAAGGGATGTGGTCCCCGCTGCAGTATGTGTCCCTTATTTTTTTGTATTAAAAGTGGTAACCCTATCCACATCCGAACTTTTAAAACCAAAGTATCTCCAAACAACAGACACGGCACCTTTTTTCGTCAAAAGTTCTTCTGTGTCATCATGTTCAACTTGTTCGTCTGCTACAGCTTCAGTTTCAGAATGTTCTCAGTCCATTTTCACTGCTCAATATCTCCACTAACACATGTACTCCGTTGTATGCCTGTTTAGTGGTGCAGCAGTGAAAAAGGTCCCCCCTTAAACAGTTTCCCACTGCGCCACGTTCCGAACATTGTTTAGGCTATTTAAGCGGGTGTTGCGGTATAAGAAAAATCCATATCATAACAAGAATAAAAAACGGTTTTTGGTATGAACCGGTATACCGTCCAGCACTATGAGAACAATTACATTGGTGTTGACCATGAACTTGAGGATGCTGCTGCCCTCATGCTTTGCTACACAGTCATAGGTGAACAGACTCTATAGCAGCCTCACAGAATGCCAATGTTGGTGAACAGCTTGGTGTTATTTTTGCTAATCCTCACTGACTGAGGTCTAATGGTCAGGAAGTCAGACATGCAGCCATTGATGAAGCTGCTCAGACCAAGGTCTCTGCACTAGGCTGGAGGGCACAATGGCGTAGAAGGCAGAGCTAAAGTCAACGAACAGCATCCTGACAAAGGTGTTCATCATCCACAGATCTGATACGCTGGTATGCAAACTGTAGCAAATCCATGGCAGCAGGGATACTGTGGTTAATGTGGATCGTGAGCTGTTTCTCCAGACACTTCATCACCACAGAGGTTATCGTGATGGCAGAATTCTTGGGAAAAGGCATGATTGTGCTCTTCTTAAAACACTTCCACAACCATTGGTAGGAGTCGTACTGTCACATGCACAGAGTACCGGGGAATTCTTACTTAGACGTCCAACCAACATTCAATGCTCTGCCACGCTCCAGTGCCACGATAAACAAGATGGTTTTGAAATGTGAAGCTTCATTTTATTGAATAGAAAACCCAAATTAGGTCACCTGATGCGCCCCTTTCTCCTGTTCACGTGTCTGTTTCCCAACATACTGCACGTGTGTTTGTGTGGTGTGGTGCTGTCATGTGGAGAAAAATTGTGAAAGAAATAAAAGAAAAATTGAATACTGAGAAAGAAAACAAAACAAGTTCTAGTGCTTGTATCTCTACATTTAAACAACTATTTGACTAAACTGGCCACAATTTTAGCATCACCTTATACTCTAGTATGTTTTTAATAAAAAAAAAACATTACAACACCATCTAAAGTGTTTAAAACTACTGGAAAATTAAGATGGTATCTAAATATGGAGGACACTGAAAAACTAACTTGTGCATTTACAGAGGATTCGGAAAGTCTTCAACCCACTTCACTTTCCGCACACTCTACTGTGTGGTAGATTTCATTTGAAATGCATACATTACATATTATTATATGCTAAATACTCCACAATGACAAAGTGAAGACATTGTCTTCAGAAAGGTTTGCAGATTTACTGAAAGTCAGAAAGCAAAATCTCTCGTTCTTAGAAGTATCCTGATCCTTTGCTGTGGCACTGAAAGTTGTGCTCAGGTGCCTCCTGTTTGCTTCAATTCTCCTTGAGATGTGTCTAGATGTTCATTGGAGGCCACCTGTGGCAGAATGAATTGACTGAACATCATTTAGAAAGGCACATGTGTACCTGTGTATTCACACTGCATGTCAGGACAAAAACCAAGCCAAGGAACTCTCTGTAGATACTTCACCATCAAACTGTGGTGAGGCACAGATCAGGGCAGGGGGATACATCGATCTGTAAAGATTGGAGTGTTGTGAGGAGTGCAGTGGTCTCAAGAATTGTGACATGGATGAAGTTTGAAACTACCCGGACTCTTCCTAGAGTCTGAGCAACTAGGCAAGAAGGTCCTTTGTCAGGGAAGTGACCAAGAATTCAGTGGTCAACCAAGAATCTAACTTAAGAAGTCCTCTGCTGAAGCATGTCGGAAGCATGACCAGCCAAGCAGCATTCCATCAATCAGAAGGAAGATACTCTTCCATAAAAGGGATATGACAGCCTGATTGGACACTGAGAACATGAGGAGAAAGATTCTCTAGTCAGACGAGACAAAAATTGAAATCTTTGGGCAGAACTTCAAGCACTATGTCTGGCTATGTGTGGCACTTGCTGCCACTGCTCTACTGCCAAACTGCTTATCTTCCCATAGAAAGACATCCGAGGTACTGGGAACCTTGGAATCCAATGATGAAAGGACTGTGCCCGCTTATTGGACCGCCCAGCACAGACCTCACTGCAGAATGCCCAGGTGAATTTGTTGGCTCAAGCTGACTGCAGGCCCCCAGAGGTTTATTTTCACCATTGATGCTGCAGAGTTTTTATTTTCCACTACTTTATTATCAACTGGGCAAAGCTTAAGAATTATTTTCTAATAATGGTTGTATTTTAAAAGAATTCTTTCATGTGCATCAGTTTAAATTGCTTTGTTTTACTGTGTTTTTAAACTTATTTTTTATGTGTACGTATTATGTCATTTGTAAAGTTTGTGAGTATATTTTATATGTTAGCATGTTAAAGCACTCAGAGCATGCACTCATTTAAGAAGTGCTATACCAAAATAAATTTAATTAAAATAATTCTGGTCATTTGGTATGGTTTTGTTTATTAGTTTTAGATCCCCATCTAAATGGATGCTAAAAATACAACAATACTGCAGTTGGCAACCTCAAAAGAAGATGAAAAGAAATGCGCTGAGAAGCCAGAAACACAAAACACAGTGATAGGTAAGAGGCAAAAGCTGCTAGCACTGAGCGATGGACAAGCAAACTGTCATGAAGTGAGCTCTGTGGCAGCTTTAGTTTTTAGAAAAAGTGTGCGGGGCCCCGGGGTGTTGATGAGGTGATCAGCTGATTGCAGACATCTCACAGTTCAGCCAATCACCTCATCAGCAACCAGGCACCTGCACCGTCAACACTGAACAAAAGGAATCCAAGTGGAACTGGATTGAAGAAGAAACACTATGGCAAAAATTGGGCGAGAGAGTAAGCACAATGGAGACAAGGAGGAGGCAGAGCAAGCCTCAAATGGGTTTTCCTCCTTTGAATTGTTATATGGACGACATCCGCAAGACATTCTGGACATTCTAAAAGAAGGCTGAGAATGAGAGGCTCTTCCCTCCATAAACATCTTAGAGTATATTGCGCAATTACATGATAGATTTTAAAAGAGCACATGGGGCATTCTCAATCAGTGCAGCCCTGGAACTATAAAAGAAACAGTTCTCTGTGAGAGTTTCTCCCAGGGGATGATGTCACGGTACTTGTACCCACTTCCCACTCGAAATTGCTGTCCCATTCACAAAGGCCTTATGAAATTAAGGAGAGAAAAGGGCTCGAAGACTATTTGGTCAAATAAACAAATCGTCGACTGACCGAGTGGGTCTATCATGTTAACTTGTTGAAACCGTGGAAGGACAGGGAACGCAACCCTCTCTCTGGTCAACCCCACTCACTTTTCTCGCAAAACAACTCCCTTAATTTCTGTCCTAATTTGACCCTCCAAAAAGAAGGGAGCTGGAATCATTTATCTAGTCTATCCTGGGGATAGTGAGTGAGAAACCTTGGCGTACTACGCTGATTCAGCACAATATTGTGACAGACACGGAAGTTATTGTCAGGGAGAGGCCCTACTGCCTCCCAGAGGCAAAATGTACTGAAGTAGTGCTGGAGATTAAACGAGTGCTGGACCTGGACGTGATTGAGGAAAGCCATAGTCCGAGGTTCAGTCCAATCATACCCGTCTCCAAACCCGATAGGACTTGGAAGTTCTATAATGACTTCTGATGTCTCAATCAGGTCTCCAAATTCGATGCCTACCTGATGCCCCGAATAGATGAACTCCTCGAGAGGCTAGGGAATGTACGATACTTGACTACACTTGACATGACTAAAGGATACTGGCAAATTCCCTTAATGGAATCCATAAAATAAAAAACAGCCTTTAGTACCCCTAGTGGACATTGGCATTACAAGGTACTTCCCTTTGCTTTGCATGGGGCACCAGCAACTTTCTAATATCTCGCAGATAGAGTGCTACGGCCTCACAATACCTACAGTGCCACATACTTGGATGATGTGGTCATCCTTTCCGTCACGTGGAAGGAACGTGTACTGCAAGTTTACACAAGGCTGCGTATTAACCCTAGGCTTAGACAAACCAAATATTTAGGCTCTCTGGTGGACAGGGGAATGGTCAGACCACAGTGTTCAAATGTTGATGCCATCCTAAGTTAGCTTCGTCTGATAACTAGGCAGCAAGTGCAGGCTTTTTTGGGATTAGTGAGTTACTACCGCTGGTTTGTACCCCATTTCTCTGAAAAAGCTGTGCACTTGAGTGACCTTACAAAGAAAAGTGCCCCTTTTAACGTGGTTTGGGATAACAAAACAGAGCTGGCATTTTGTGACTTGAAAACTGCTCTTACTTCGGCACCTATTTTGAGCATCCCCTGACTTCTCCTTTTATTCTCCAGACCGATGCTTTGGACACAGGTCTAGGTGCCGTGCTGAGCCAGAGCATCAACAGCATCGAACATCCCATGATGTACCTGAGCTGAAAACTGCCAGACTGGGAGACCAGGTATGTGGTGGTAGAATGAGAAGCCCTGGTGATTAAATGGGCAGTGACCCAACTGTGGTACTACCTCTTGGGTCGAGAATTCACCCTGATCACGGACCATGCTGCTCTCCATTGGATGCCTGTGCAGAAGGAGTCAAATCCACGAGTCACCAGGTGGTTTTTAGACTTACAGCCCAATCAGTTCATTGTCCTTTACTGTGGAGGTTCTCTCCAAGCTCACATTGATGCCCTTTCTTGGGTTTTCGACCTCTTGGATCGGGACGCCCAACCTGATGGGTCTGGGCTGAGGGGTGGAGGGTATGTGTCACACACGAGCGAGTAAGTGGCAACCAATGGGCTCAACAGAGAGTAGACAACCACAAGAGGGGACTACTAGACAGCACGCTAACGCCTTTATCTCTTTCTCAGCAGTAAAAACAAAGAGACAAAACCCGACAAAACGTAAACAGACGACTTACCAACAACACACTTCTGCATCTGTCTACAGTCCTCCGCGATGACTTCATGTCTGGTCCCTCATTGATGTCCTCCGGTCCAACTTCCCAAGCTGATGTCATCTTCATCACCCGCTCCTCTGTCACCCTCATTACTCAAACCCTTTAACTGTCTCCTATTTGCATGTCTCTGACAATATATATATATATATATATATATATATATATATATATATATATATATATATATATATATATATATATATATATATATATATATATATATATATATATATACATACACTCACCTAAAGGAGTATTAGGAGCACCTGTTCAATTTCTCATTAATGCAATTATCTAATCAACCAATCACATGGCAGTTGCTTCAATGCATTTAGGGGTGTGGTCCTGGTCAAGACAATCTCCTGAACTCCAAACTGAATGTCAGAATGGGAAAGAAAGGTGATTTAAGCAATTTTGAGCGTGGCATGGTTGTTGGTGCCAGACGGGCGGTCTGAGTATTTCACAATCTGCTCAGTTACTGGGCTTTTCACGCACAACCATTTCTAGGGTTTACAAAGAATGGTGTGAAAAGGGAAAAACATCCAGTATCGGCAGTCCTGTGGGCTTAAAATGCCTTGTTGATGCTAGAGGTCAGAGGAGAATGGGCCGACTGATTCAAGCTGATTGAAGAGCAACTTTGACTGAAATAACCACTCGTTACAACCGAGGTATGCAGCAAAGCATTTGTGAAGCCACAACACACACAACCTTGAGGCGGATGGGCTACAACAGCAGAAGACCCCACCGGGTACCACTCATCTCCACTACAAATAGGAAAAAGAGGCTACAATTTGCATGAGCTCACCAAAATTGGACAGTTGAAGACTGGAAAAATGTTGCCTGGTCTGATGAGTCTCGATTTCTGTTGAGACATTCAAATGGTAGAGTCAGAATTTGGCGTAAACAGATTGAGAACATGGATCCATTATGCCTTGTGACCACTGTGCAGGCTGGTGGTGGTGGTGTAATGGTGTGGGGGATGTTTTCTTGGCACACTTTAGGCCCCTTAGTGCCAATTGGGCATCATTTAAATGCCATGGGCTACCTGAGCATTGTTTCTGACCATGTCCACCCCTTCATGACCACCATGTACCCATCCTCTGATGGCTACTTCCAGCAGGATAATGCACCATGTCACAAAGCTCGAATCATTTCAAATTGGTTTCTTGAACATGACAATGAGTTCACTGTACTAAAATGGCCCCACAGTCACCAGATCTCAACCCAATAGAGCATCTTTGGGATGTGGTGGAATGGGAGCTTCGTACCCTGGATGTGCATCCCACAAATCTCCATCAACTGCAAGATGCTATCCTATCAATATGGGCCAACATTTCTAAAGAATGCTTTCAGCACCTTGTTGAATCAACGCCACGTAGAATTAAGGCAGTTCTGAAGGTGAAAGGGGGTCAAACACCGTATTAGTATGGTGTTCCTAATAATCCTTTAGGTGAGTGTATATATATATATATATATATATATATATATATAAAATAAATAAAAATAATAATAAAATAGTAATAATAGAGATTAATTATATATATTAATCTTAGGGAATACAACAAGATCTTGATCGTTCTTGTCTTAGTTATGTTTAGGGCCTCTAAAGATTTTAATCCAGCCCTAAGTTCTAAACTCAATTGCTACTTCATTACTGTTCTAGACCCCTGGCTATTATGAAGTAGGTGTTTTCAGGTTACTGCCCTTCTCTCAAGCATGTTAAAAACACACACAAAGAAAGTTCACAGCACATATTTGTACTGTCCTAAATGTAGTAACTCAACCTTAGCTATTGCTATATCTCTTTACTTGTTAGATAAAATGGCTGAAGCTCCAAAATGCTCCCACAGTGCATGCTGAAGATTTGACCTTATTCTGGGTACACTTGGAATCAGTGCAAAATAAAAAATGCATTCAGGAACTTGAAGAAAAGAGTGTTATCTAGCTGACAGCACAACAAAATAAACCGCAGAGGAGAAAGTCGCACAGATTCTCTCACACACTGTACAGGATACATCCAGTCTGCTATGGGAGCCAGCTTGTTAGCACACCCCAGCATGCAGGACAATCAAGTTCTCCAATAAAACACTGAGGTTTGGACCTTCACTGTTTCCCACAGACCAATGTAATATGGACTGCTAGTTCCTTCAGAACAATGCAAGCTAACAACGCCATGCCAGAACTTCTCATGCTCTTCCCAACCCAATCATTAGCCATTAGTTCGGCCTCAGATCATACAGGAATCAGAATGTAAATAACTATAGGGCATTAAGAGATGAAAGCCTTCTCTGGCATAGTTTAGAGAACACTTAAAATGGAGTAGCTCAGGGGGAAAAGGTTTTACTAAAGAATGGCTGCAAAGTGCAGCTAGACAGATGAGAAAAAAGAAAAAAGGCACAACAAAACACAGTTAAAAAGTGTAAATGAAACAGCACAAACATACAATGCTAGAACAAAAGAAAACCCCACAAAGCAATGACATTTTAAATAATCAGATGAATTCGGTGTGGTAATAATGAAAAGTGGAAAGCTGTTAGCAAAAAATAAGGAATGGAAGCAGGGACTGAATACATTCCTGTTGGTCAGCCTAGGACACCACGCTTCTTTCTGAGATACTGTATACTTTTCAGCCAGCTAGATAAATATCCTTGAACATTACTCACGCCAAAGAAGCCTGACTTTGAAAATGGTGTAACCACAGTATTAAAAATAATGAAAGTAAATACAGAGACTCTTGGTTTCCTGCAAATCAGTGGAACATTGAGATTTACTGCTGTAATTGCTGTCAGGTAGTTTATATTTAATAAGAAAAGACTGACCACCAAAATATTTCTACAACCCCAATTCCAAAAAAAGCTGGGCTAGTATGAAAAATGCAATTAAAACCAAAAAGGAGTGATTTATGAATTGACTTTGACTTGTGTTCACACAGAAACAGGCATTTCATGTTTGACTTAATCAACTGTATCATTTTATGAAGATATGTGCTTTTTCTGAAATTGACGCCTGGAGCACATTCCAAAAAAGTCGGGATGGGGTAGTTTAGGACTAACAACGACGTGATAAGTAGAAACAACAGCTGAGGTCATCGTGTCCTGGTATATCGGCAGTCCATCAACTGCAAGGAGGGGTCAAGCATTGCCAGTTTGCCAGCAGATGTGTCATCAAATAACGTAGCACTGCCTGGAACAATGTCCACTAAAGATAGATTTGTAATATACTGTGCATCTCACCCTGTACAGTGCACAATATAATGAAAACATTCAAGGAATCCAGTCAAATCTCTGTGCGTGAAAGGCAAGACTGCAAACCATTCGGAATGTGTGTGAAGACGTCACACTCTCAAAATAACCTTCATGTGTCCAAGTTAAGGTTTTCCTATGCAAAGCAGAAGCCAAACATCAACACTGTCAAGAAACGCCAATGACTTCTACGGGCTCGCTCTCATCCCAGATGGAAAGTAGGACAGTAGACTCCAGTTCTGTGGTCCGGTGAGTTAATATTTCAAATAGTTTTTGGAAAAAACAGCCGTTGTGTTCTCCAGGCCAAAGAAGAACAGGGCCGTCCAAGCTGTCATCAGCATCAGGTCCCAAAGCCAGTGTCTATCATGGTGCATCAGTGGCCATTACAGCTGAAATTGTGGAGCAAAATACAGTATTCTGCTATCCAGACGCCGTCTTTTCCAGAGACTTCCCAGCATTTTCCAGCAGGGCAACGCCAAACCACATTCTGCCTAATTTGCATGTGCATGGCTGTGTAAGCAGAGAGTGTGGGTACGAGTTTGGTAGTCCTGCCCTGTTTGGCACATTAGGAAGGGAAAAATATGGCAAGAAGGCTCCGGACAATTAATACGAGCATAATGGGTGTATGGGGGGAAAAACTGGGCTTGCTAAACTTAACCAAGTTGTGTCTTCAGTGTTCATATGTGTTATAAAAAAATAACACATGATGTGACAAACTGGGACGAACATGGGATGGGACAAACTGGGAAACACTCGACTGGACCAACTTTTTTGGAGCTCAGTGCAGTCATTAGATTTGACATGAGTTTATATTAAAAAAAACATTCACAATAAAAATCAAAAAAATGTGTTCAAGTTTTTCCAGTACATTTAGCACAGGGGGATCAGTATTGACGTATTGCTACTTTTTTTTCTATAATGTTCCAACTTTTTAGAACTGGTGTATAATTGGAAAGTTCATAGTTTTAGTCGCATATCTGTTTTGGTTAAATCACGCTGTAATGTTTTTGGGGTTTTCCTGGCTATGGTGGTTTTGTTCCTTTTCTTAACCTTTTTTGTTGGTTTCTGTCTGTTCTAATTTTTGTTATCATTATGTCATTTATTTAGCACATCACCATTTTGGTTTTCATTGCCATTTTGTGGACTGGCAGCTATGTTCTTGTTCAAGACACGCTGCTGCTGCTACTACGTGAACTAGCGAGTTGTAACAGCAGACTTTTGAAGATGGTGGTGCGATACTCCCGGTGTCCAACATTTATTTTTATTTTATTTAGTTTTGGGCTTTTTTGGCTTTCACCTCTGCCCATTTACAGTCTATTCATTTGCCGTTTCATCTCCCGACACCGCCTTGTTCTTACACAGCAGTGCACACATGCCGCTGATCTACACCATTTTAAACATTTAGGACAGTGTGCTCACTGACCTAACTCTGATAAAATGCCTTTGCCTAAGAACTGTGGCCTCAAAAGAAGCAAAGACAATAATAAAACATAAAATACGTATAACTTAACATCAATACGTGACACACCTCTGCTTGCCCATAAATCACAGTGCTTTGCTTGGAAGGAAAGCAGAAAAGATATGAAAGCAACCAGAAGCAAAACACAGTCAGGATAATTGGCAGATTACATAACAAGTGAGACTATAACCAATAAGCAAATATTAAAATATTAAATGCCAATACAAAAATTGTAGTGAAAAAATAAAGCAAGAAGTCTATCACAAAAATCTGTGCTAAGAAAACACATATACTATATGATGGAAACCCAGGCGTCAGCCATCCCAAACCCCGACATGAACACACAAGCACAGTCCCGGGTTCAAATAAAGGCTGTTTTATTTACCAAATTCCCTTCCAAAATGTCACAACAAACATAAAACCACTGGTTTCTCTCTCTCTCTACAATAATTCTGTCACCACCACACTGCCCTCCTCCAGTCAAGTGTTGCCTCTCTACCTCCCAGCTCCAACTCGCCTGGATAAGGGAGCGTGGTCCCTTTTATTACAGGCCCGGGAGTACTTCCGGTGCCAGGGCGATTGACCGATTGAAGAACTTCTAGGTCACATGGAAGTCCATCATCACAGCAGAGAGCTTGTTTCCCTGCAGCACACTCTTGCGGCATCCCGTGACCCCAGCAGGGCTGCCCTGCTGGACTACATTTCCTGGCATGCCCTGCTGACTTCCCACTGGGCACCGAGAACCAGGGCTGCTGCCATCTAGCATTTTGGGAGAATAAAAAACCCCCAGCAATAACTTCTCTTGTTAATGGGCTCTCCATCCACCCTTTCCGGTCCTTCTGTCTGGGTTTTCTTCTGGCAGGGATGCCTGTCCAGCCCATGTTGCATCGACAACTAATTGTGTTTGAGGATCTGTATCTCAGATAATCCAGAATTGTGTGACACTGACCTTTATACCGCCATATAGTGATGTCATGCTTCCTGCACCTCCAGAAGACTTTCTGCAGCAACATACCGTCAGCTGCTCCACAAAATGGCGGTGCCAAAGGGGAAACTAAATGGTATCAGAAAATGAGGCAAAATATTAATATAAGTTCCAAACTAAAAACATATTCAGAAATAGATTCTGTTTCCTCAAAAGCCTGTATTTGCATACATAAAATTCCAAATAAAGGCTGAAAAACAAGAAAATAACAGGAAAAAAGCATCAGCAGCTCTCTCCCTCAACTTCTCCTTACCTGTTGTCATTGCTCTGACCTCACTGTAAAAGCTTTTGCCCAAACTCAGGAGCCGACTCCAAGCTCAATGGACTAGTGAATGTGGGGTTTTGGATTATACAGAAAGTATTCCCTTTCACAATTGATAGGTTTCTATTAATTTTGACAATGTTGTTAAGTTTTAATGTTGTTTTGGTGATGTAATCACTTCATCATAGAATTTTATTACAATCGCCATGTGGTATAGCAGGTCCGCGGCTTCAAAAGAAAAGGGGCCAGGTTTTAAATCCATAAAGCCATGTCACTCTCCGTGGGCGCAATTGCACGGCTGCGGGGAGTTCATTGAAGTAGTTGGAGCGAGTCGCACCTGCACGTGTGGGTGCGATCGTTCACTATTGCTTCATTGGCCTCCTGCCGTGTGTGATTAAGGATCGAGGAAAAGAGGAAAAAAGGAGGTTAAAGGACATGAAAGGCAGTCTTGGAAGGGACGATCTGTCCACCTGGAAGGTGGAGACAACACAAGCTGGGACCTTGTGAAGGAGTGTTTGGCTGTGGCGCTCTAGGGGCTAGTCCACCCCACTGAATGTTCGGATGGAGTGGGGTGAGGAAGGCAGGTGTCCTCCCAATGGATTTGAGGAGCAAATACGTGAGTGGGAGGAGAGCTGACCTCAAACAGTCTGGCCGTGATGCCTGGAGGCAGCCAAGATGGAGGTCGGCTGAAAGGAGCTCGTCGCTGTTGGGTCTCTGCTGGATACGCCCGGGGAGAATGAGAGACAGAGGTGTGCTGAGATCAGGATGAGAGAGACTGCATTTTAACTTCGGATTTTATCCTCGGATTTTAACAGATTAATTTATTGTTTTTTTTATCCTAACTTTGCACTGTTTTTATGGATTATTTATTGGGATTGTGATGCACTGCACTTTCTGTTTTGACACAACGGTTTGTTTTAATAAAAGCACCTTGGCACTTTTTGGAAATATCCCCTGGCTTCATTTGAGAATTGAACTCATTTGTCAGCTCATCTCGGTGACATTACTGACGGTGTCGGGTTCAAGAACTCCCAGAAGTTGGATGCGAGCATGGAGCAAATCCGCATCGTCACACGCCACCATTTTGTATTCTTCCTATAAGGTCAAGTACATGTTGTTGTTGGTGAAATATGACCACAAAGTCTCCCAAATGCAATATTTAAGATGGTGGCTTATCCTTGGTGCCCGTATTTGTGGGTACTAAAATGAAATGCTGCCAGACTGTTTAAAATAGTTACGGTTGAAGATTCTAGCTGATGAAATGCCTTTTTCATAATCTTTTTGACTTTGATTTTTGGAACTTGGAATTGGAACTTTTTGACATTCACCAAAGGATGTTGGCTCAGTACGGAAGCAAAAACAGCCTGACTCAGCAAAAAGTTTATGAGTAGGTAGAAAGGTTTAACGCGGGAAGAACAAGTGTAACCATGGAAGCTCAATCTGGTTGTCCTTTCAACACTTTTCAGACACAAATCCACGTCAGCATGGAAAATGCCTTCATCAGAGAAGACTGACACATTACGTTGTCCACAGTTGCTGCACTTTTGGATATCATCTATGGATGCACATATGCCATTGTGCATGATGACTTGTGGTATAAATGATTTATATCATTTATGTTAGGTGGAATGCCTAGTTGGGGCTGGGTGGTCTTCTGACCCCAGAACCCTTGTGTGACGATGCTTTTATTCAAAAGCAGTCAAAAACAAAAGTAAAATCAAAAAAGTGTCCATTGTGCAGTGTTCTAAAAACAGTACATAAATAAATCCATAAAAACCCAGTAATAGTGGGGGATAAAAATCAATAAATAAATCCGTTAAAAGTCTGAGGTTAAAATGCAGACTAACTCCTCACCTCCTTCTTTTTCTCCCATTGCTCGCTTAGCCAGCGGAGACTCGGCAGCCATGAACTCCTTTCAGCCGCCCCCCATCTTGGGTGCCTCCAGACATCACAGCCAGAGTGTCTGAGGTCGGCTCTCATCCCTTCTTCCTTTGCGCTCACTTGGTCGCATCTCGGAAGCCTAGGGAGGGCACCTGTCTTGCTCGCCACACTCCACCCGAGTATTCAGGGGGCGAACTAGCCCCTAGGGCTCCATAGCCAACGCTCCATCGCAGGGCCTCAGCTCGCACTGCCACCACCTTCCAGGTGGCCAGATCGTCCTCCCAAGGCTGCCTTTTACGTCTTTTAACCTCTTTCTTTCATTTTGATCTTTTTCCATTTCTTTGATTCCTCTCCTGTAATTTTGTGCCAGCCAGTACGAATACACGCTTGTCTCCATGGGATTTTGGTTTTGTTTCTCCGGCCCTCTGGGTTTTTTTTGTTTATTCTGTCCTTGCTGGCCATCGGACCTTACTTTATGCTTTGTTAATTAGTATTGCCTAATTTTTATATTTTTTCTTTTATCTTTCTTCATCTTGTAAAGCACTTTGAGCTACATCATTTGTATGAAAACGTGCTATAGAAAGAAATGTTGTTGTTGGTACCATAAAGTTTTCACAAGAAGGGTGCCCATACAGTTTACTGATCTGCACGAGACAGCGTCCTTTAGTGCATTTCAGCAGGTTTCATTCCCCCTGCCAAAAGAAATCTCACTGCAGTAAGTTGTTCGACCATGCTGCAGTCCCACGGCATAGCGCCCATGTTCATTTGACCTTGGCTCTAACCAGACAAAAAGCAAAGCGCTGCGCTGTGCGTATTCACACTACCCATAAGCCATCGCAAAAGTGTTGTACAGCATGAACTATCTGTTGTGGTTACCACGTCATTTTTAAATTACCTTTATGCTTTGATTTATCTTCGTATAAAGGAGCGACTCGGTGTGGCAGTGAATTTGACACAAACTACTATTAAAACCAAAAGAGATGTCACTTAATGTAACGCCATGCTATTCTTGACCATTTTCTGTACAGGTGTGATGTTTTGGAGGAGCTGATGGCTGCCATATGAGGGTTAGTAAGAAAAATACTTGTTATGCTTTAAAACGACACATGAAATGCATAAAGCAAAGACGACACATCCACATATATAATAAGACATGGCTGTGGTACCTTTGTGTCCATCTCAGAGTGCCCTGTTTATATTTTGGGCTTTTTCTAAATCCAGAAGCACCAATGATTAACGGCTCGTGAGACAAGGCTTTAGTGCTTGTGGTAGCAACATTGTAGACCACTTGATGTCGTGCACGCAAATGACTGTGTGAGTTCATCGTTTGTGAATCTTTTAAAATAATAACCATCTAACTTAGTCAACAAATAACTTTGGTTAAATTGTTTGGCTCACCATGCTCATTTGCTTTCAAGCCAAATAGGCGAGGTTGACTTCTTCTTAGCCACCCATTCGTCCATCTGTGTTTTTCTGTATTAAACGACGTCTTTTCATAGTGTAATGAGAAAGGACAGAATGAAGTGTGGCAGACCACCCAATATATTGCAACAGGAACAAAAGAAAACAAAAGCTCCCAACTAAATTACTGTTGACGTTACATGTCCTTGAGGTACCTCAGACTTCTATGGGTGTTTCATTCTGCAGAGGTCAGCGCTCCTCTTTTTTCAGGTTGCCAATGAATATGACATCAAAGTTCTTTAAATAGCCCACTGGGTGTATGAGGTGAGACCTTTAGAACTGGCATTATATTTCAGAAGAGGGGACCCCTCCCGGTTGGGGTTTAGATTCATGTTTTATGTCGCTTTTGCTCATTCTTGATTCTTTTATTTATGGTAATGTTATTTTTGTTGATTATGTGCATTGAGAAAGAAATATTTGGAATGAAGGTGCTTCAGTCTTTCCAAATAATAAAGGATGGTGCTAATAGAAAAATAAGAAACATGTCACTTATGTATTAATAAATAAGTATGTATTAAGATAACTGAAAAAATGTAATCTAATACAGACACTAAGCAGTAAGAGTGTATTCCTGTAAGACAAATGTACGAAACTAACTTTTAAGGTAGCTTTTGATATTGTATAACCAATTATTATGTGTGATGATCATTATGTGCGAAATGTAAGCTATAATAAGATTCTTAAATTGTAACTGCCGCATAGCCGTTGAAGTGTTGTAACCTTGATGGTGCAGAAGAATAGGAAAGTACATGTTTTGCAAAGTGCTGTCTCTGTAACTGTCTTGCAAAACTAGCCATAAAGACTACCGTGTACTTCTGCACGTAATGATTAACGTGTCATCTTAAGCTACTTGCAAACTCTGCGTGACCTCAAATTGAATGTCCTTACTTCCTATTTTTGTTTAGTAAACAAACTGGTATAAAACTGAGCTAACTCCCTTTGGACAGGCTGCCTGGTCTGACCACTCAGTGGCACTGAGCTGGGAGGGAGGGCAGCAGTCTCTCTGCTCACCAAGAATAAAGAAATTGCTTTTTACTTTAAATTGGTGTTTGTCTCCCGTGGTTTCTGACTTCAGTGTCCACAGCATTATTCTTTGGTTTGGATTTTGTTTATGTATGTAAGCTGCCAATGTTATGTGTTTTGTGGGGGGTCCCCCAAGAAGGGGGCCTCCTGCCAATCACCACCAGTAACTACCCTCCGCCTTATGAATCCGCAGACTCTTCCACAGTTCTTGGCAGTTTATTGTGACTTCTTGTGTCTTTTGCTAACTTTCTGAATTTTTGACCTTCCCCTTTGTGTTTTTACCTTGCTATTGGATTCTGGTTTGGGACTGTGTCTACTTTGAATTGCTTTATTATTTAGCCAACTATATTTTTCCATGTGTGCTCCACAGCGTTTCCTTAGTGCAACAGAGCATTTTGAGAAAATAAATCTTTTCATTTTTATAAAGATTCTGTGCTTGCTGTTCCATCTAGCTGGGGTTGGTAGTATTCCCTCTAGTGGTCATTTGTGGAACTGTTAGTTATAGACTTCCTTTGAGACACTCAGTTCATAACACACAGACGTGATGTCAGTCGGATTCATCCTCCAGGCTGAGAGCAAAATAAGAGAGTCTGCTAGCTGGCTCCTGTGTCCTTACCTCCATAACACCGCTTGGATGTTCCTGACTTGGTTGTGTGCAACAGTACCCTGTGTCACAGGGCACGGCAATTAACAATGAGGACACACTGAGCCCAAATTGAAAACAACGGGAACTACAGAAAAGCAATTTTGTCTTATTCAGTTAAAACTGTTATTCTTCCCTTACACTCCATACCCCAAATAACAGTGTCTATTGACCTCCGATTTTTTCACATCCCCCAACCCTACTCATGCCAATGGCTCCGTTACTTCTAGATCACTTCACAGCCATTTTATCCACATTATTCTTATTAGTGCTCCTCTGACAAAATACAGATTATAACAGGCCTAGCTCTCACTGTCCTTCCACCTTCTACCCTTCTGTTCCTGGCACCTCCTTGCATTATCACAACTGGTAATCCATCTTAATCTGAAAACCTACCCAGCATTCCCAGCCTGTCCAAGGAGATGGTGCTATAACAGAATAAAATGACTTGACATTAGTTGATTGCAGGCCAACAAGACGTTGCAAATATATATAAGGCCCTTTCAGATTTTTCCCAACGTTTTCCAAGTCAAATGTTGTTATTCTTGTGATTTTTTAGGCAGTGAACCAAAGCACTACAGTCCCATTAAGGAAACTTGACTCTCATGCATTTCTCACATAATTTATTCCTTTAGATTTATTACTCTAGGATCTCCTTTCTAATGCACCTCGTTTATCTGTCTCCTTGTATTTATCAGCTTTTTTCTCCATCCCCATCTGGTCCTAATCTCTTGGCATCTACACTGGCCTCCCCGTCTCCCTTCTGTTGGTGTTGATCCTTACTGAAAGGCGTCCTGAAGCATGACAAGGTACATCAGTATGCTGCGAGTACCCCAGCCCTGCCTGCTTTCCTTGTTTGCTCACAACCACAGGTCATTCCAGCTCATCGGTGGTCTTCTGCTAAAAGCCAGACAAGCCACTTGTACAGTGCCAAGAAGGACACAGTAGACATTGGCTGTGTTCCTCACTTTCACTGGCACACAACTGACTTGAAATGTACGTGCAGAGCCGGCTTAAACAGAAAACCGCTGCACTTCCTTCCCCTAAAGCTATGCCAAATTTGCATTCCAGAGTGGATGGACAAAAGTTTGGAAACTTGTTTGAGCTGATGAACAGATCAAAGGTCCATCTGTAGCCTGTCCCTTCAGCAAACATCTGAGGGCCGATGCTGCACTCTCCTTTCTGAATTTCATTGGTGTGAATCAGGATAAGGGGACATCTATACAGAATGGATCAGACAGAAATTTTCCAAGAATATAATTCAATCAGACCTAACAATGAGTCTGATTTTCAGGATGAAGAAGGGTTTATCTCTTGCCAGCTCTGATGAGATGGGTCTTGTTAAGACCATCCAATGCTCAGAGGCTATAATTTCTTGGAAGCCATCTTACCCAGCCTTGCATTTCCTTATACAATACATCAACAAACTGGTACTGATCTGTCAATACAATAGTTTTAATGTTCATTATTTAAACATCTGTAACATAAATCGTCCTTGCAACACAGAAAAAAATGAAACATGTGTGAGTGGGAACACAGCAATGAATGATATAACAGGATGGGATACCCTTACCTGGCTAATATGCCAAGTTTAATTGTCCATTGCTAGGGAAGAACTTTACAGAGGCAGTAAAAAGCTGAAGCCACTAGTGGTTTGCTGCACTGAATACAATATCTGCATAGACCCCTTGTGACTTGGGGCAAACTAAAAGGATCTGGAAATCCAGAAGTGCCAGGAGTAGCCTCTGAATGACCTTCATCTTTTCAGTCAGATGAACTTGAAGTCAACAAAGCACTGGTGGCAAAAAAAAAGAAAAAAAAAGATGAGGATGTGATTTTAGTTTTAGAAGGTCAGCAGATGAGAAAGAGCACATCTACAGTAGATGAAGGGTCAAAAAAGGTGCAGCTGTGCTTCTTGTTTCCATTGCCTTCATGCTACTTCTGCTTTACCCTTACTGGAGGCTTGTAGTGGAGAGCAAAACGTTGGTAATGCAGCATTTAGCATATATGGTGATAATTATTGGCTTTATGGAATACGCTTGAGATCATATTTTGTATTCTAATTTGAAAACTTTTTAACCTGGCAGGGAAGCTGCATTAGCCAGTTCTTGCTCTGGCACATTTACGACTTGCCAGATCAGATATGACTTCTGCATGTGGGTGCCTACCTACAGCTGAAAATACCAAATCAGAAGAAGCAGGAACTCAATGGCTGGCAAGGAATTGAGGGGATAAAGGCTTTGCATCGATAACACAACAGTGCTTTGCAATAACCCGCATGAGCGTGAAGCTGCTGCTACTCTGTCTGCAACATAAGAAGCGTTGACTTAGTTGGACATGTAGAATTAATAGAAGGAGGGCAAGTTTTAGAAGCATGGGCACTCATCCCCCTTTCAGGAAGATAGCCTTAGGGGACACCTGTGGCCAATGAAAGGATACGGATGGAATGGAGGCTATGGCTGAGATGAATGGACATGAACAGAAAATAAAACTGTAATAACACGTACCAGAGGAGACCATTCAGTCCATCTTGCCTGTTTGTATAGCTGATAGTTTAGCTGTCCCAATATCTCATCCAGATACTTCCTCAAGGTTCTCAAAGTTTCTGCTTTAACTCCATGTCTTGGTAGTTTGTTTAAGATGATGACTCTTTGCGTAAAGAAGTCTTCCTGCCTTCAGTCCTAAATTCATTGCTCCTTATTGCTGTGAGTGACTTACCTATAAGTTGAAAGAATTCTGCTGGCTCTAATTTATCAATGCCTGTAATAATTTTGAAGACCTGGATGAGGTCCCCACTTAGTCTCCTTTGCTCAGTATAAACAGGTATAATTCTGAGAATGTCGTAGTACGACATTTCCTGAAGTCGTGGGATTCATTTGGTTGCTCTCTTCTGCACAACTTCAAGTTTTGTTCTGTCTTTCTTTGTAGAGTGAGTGACCAGAACTGCACACAGTACTCCAGATGTGGTCTCACTAGTCTTTTTAAATTTGCTTTTTGCTGTTACCTGCCATTCCTCCAATTTCAGTGTCATCTGCAAACTTCACAAGATGTTGTGTCAAGAATGACAGGACTGGACTTAAATTAAGGGCTAAGTGAGAGGGAAAAGTGTCTGTCTTCTGCTGAATTCAGAAGGCCGCACTGTCTGTCTCTACCATTTCAACCAAGGGCCATGCTAGACTACGTCAGATCAGAGACCAATCAACATACTAAGACAGAGAACCACCTGGCAGCCTAAACAAGATGAACCGATTACTGTATAATTTGTATTGATATTATTGTCACACTCATTCTACTCTGCCTATACTTGTTCAGAATTAGAAACCCTAATTTAATCTTCACACAAATAAAACTCTAACTTTCTCTCCTGCCTGTTCTGGTACACCATCTAAATGTCTGGGGTTACAGAGGTAAAAGAACGAAGTGAGTATTGAAATACAACAGCAATCAACCCTGACAGTAACCTATCTGATAAGAGCAAACATACAAGGTCCAGATTTGGGATTTGGGACATTCTGTTAAGTTCTATGTAGTAAAAAGTCTGAAGGAGAGAATAGGGTCACCCTAGGACCCTACTTTGACAAAACAAGACCTTAATACTTGAGCTGAGTAAATTACCTTCCTGTTATTTATTGGATTCTTTGAGGTCTTTTGGAAATCTAAGGTCTGCTTCAAAGCAAATGCTCCAATCACACATAGCTAATTTACTTACATCTTTAAAAACAGTTTACTTAACAGTTTGTGTACATTAGAACATTACAACACTCTAGACGAGAACAGGCCAACAAAGCTTGCCAGTCCTGTCCACTTAATTCTTCTAAAAGAAACATCAAATTGAGTTTTAAAAGTCCCTAAAGTCTTACGGTCTACCACACTACTTGGTCACTTATTCCAAGTGTCTATCATTCTTTGTGTAAAGAAAAACTTTCTAATGTTTGTGCGAAATTTGCCCTTAACAAGTTCCCAACTGTGTCCCCGTGTTCTTGATGAACTCATTTAAAAATACAAGTCTCAATCCACTGCACTAATTCTCTTCATAATTTTAAACACTTCAATCATGTCACCTCTTAATCTCCTTTTGTTTAAACTGTAAAGGCTCAGCTCTTTTATTCTTCCCTCATAATTCATCCCCTGTAGCCCTGGAATCAGTCTAGTCGCTCTTCTCTGGACCTTTTCTAGTGCTGCTATGTCTTTTTTGTAGCCTGGAGTCCAAAACTGCACCCAGTACTCCAGATGAGGCTTCATCATTGTGTTATAAAGGTTGAGCAGAACCTCCTTGGACTTGAACTTCACACATCGTGCTATAAAATCTGACATTCTGTTCTCTTCTTAATGGCTTCTGAACACTATCAGACAGTGTAGAGTCCACTATGACTCCTAAATCCTTCTCATAAGGCGTGCTCTCAATTTTCCGACCGCCCATTGTGTATTCAAACCTAATATTTTTCCTTCCTATGTGTAATACTTTACATTTACTGATATTTAATTTCATCTGCTACAAATCTGCCCAAGCCTGTATGCAAGTCCTTCTGTAATGATATAACGGATTCCAAATTATCTGCTAATCCACCTATCGTGGTATCATCTGCAAACTTAACCAGCTTCTTATTTATATTCCTATCTAAATCATTTATATATATTAAAAAAAGCAGTGGCTCTAACACTGACCCCTGTGGAACACCACTCTTAACAACGGCCAGTTTTGGACCCATCTGAAAACATCACCCTGAACTCCCACTTCTTTTAATTTGATGCCCAACCTCTCATGTGGCACCTTATCAAGTGTTTTCTGAATCTTTTAGCCTCCCTAATATCATACTTAATGGTGGCCCTGCTATTCTCATATGCCCTATAATTCATTTTGGAATAATTAATCTTATACGCCTTATTTGTTTGTTTTTTCCTTTGCAGCTTTGTTTTTTTAACTCTTTATTAATCCACGGTGGAGTTTTTTTTAGTTTCCTATTAATGTAAAACATTTTTAAACCTGTTCCACTGCTCCTCGACTGTCTCCACACTTAAAAGCTTATCCCAGTCTATTCTCCTTTGGTTTGTGACATCTGTTCAAAATTTGCCCTACCAAAGTTAAACTTTTTTTTTATTCCATCCATCCATTTTCTAACCCGCTGAATCCGAATACAGGGTCACGAGGGTCTGCTGGAGCCAATCCCAGCCAACACAGGGCACAAGGCAGGAACCAATCCTGGGCAGGGTGCCAACCCACCGCAGGACACACACAAACACACCCACACACCAAGCACACACTAGGGCCAATTTAGAATCACCAATCCACCTAACCTGTATTATTTTTATTAATTTTATTACAATCCATACAAAGCAATAAAGTTTTTACAAAGAGAAAAATTAAGTTGAGAACAGATCGATCCCCACCCCTGAGAGAGAGAGAGAGAGCAAGCCAAATGGCGTTAAATTTAAGGCTTGTAAACATACCTAAATTAATAAATTCTCTGTGCTTTATGAACTTATTTAGTTCATAGTAGTCTGAGGAAATGTTGTTGATGCAAACTTGAAGCTTCTGGGTTAGTACAGTAATCCCTCGCTATATCGCGCTTTGACTTTCGCGGCTTCACTTTATCGCAGATTTTAAATGTAAGCACATCTAAATATATATCACAGATTTTTCGCTGGTTCGCCGCTTTCTGCGGACAATGGGTCTTTTAATTTAGGTTACATGCTTCCTCAGTTTGATTGCCCAGTTGATTTCATACAAGGGATACTATTGGCGGTTGGCTTAGAAGCTACCCAATCAGAGCGTGTATTACATATTAACTAAAACTCCTCAATGCTATAATATGTGCTTCCCGCGCGGTGCTTGTTTGCTTCTCTCTATCTTTCTCACTCTCTCTACCTGACGGAGGGGGTGTGAGCAGAGGGGCTGTTTGCACAGAGGACACGGACGCTCCTCTACAAAATACCGCTTTATCACGGTGCTTCTGTATACTTAAAAGCACGTATTGATTTTTTGATTGTTTGCTTTTCTTTGCGACCGCTCTCTCTGACATTCTCTGCTCCTGACGCGCTCCTTTATGACGCTCCTTTGAAGATAAGATATGTTTGCTTTCTTTTAATTGTGAGAAAGAACTGTCATCTCTGTCTTGTCATGGAGCACAGTTTAAACGTTTGACTAAAGGGTGTTATTTCATGTCTAGAGGGCTCTAATAATGTTAACAGGGTTGGAGAGTTTATAAGGGCTTAAAATATATAAAAATAACCATACAAACATATGGTTTCTACCTCGTGGATTTTCACCTATCGGGGGTTGGGGTCTGGAACGCAACCCCGCGATCGAGGAGGGATTACTGTATACAGTAATTTAATCAATGCACAAATGTTTGGGCCAAACCCAAATTTCTCCAATGTAGTAAAAAGGTATTTCCATTCAATCATGTCGAATGCTATTTCTGCATCCAATGATAATAATATTTCTGGGGTATTTGATTTAGTTGGTGAGTATATTACATTAAACAGGTGTCGAAGATTTGAAGATAAGTGCCGGCCCCTAATAAATCCAGTTTGGTCCTGTGATATTACCGAGGGGAGCACTTTCTCCATCCTTCTGGCTAAGATTTTAGAGAGTATTTTAACGTCGTTATTCAGAAGTGAAATTGGTCTGTATGATGCACATTGTAATAAGTCCTTATTTTGTTTTGGAAAGACAGTGATTAGTGCTTGGCGAAAGGTTTGTGGAAGAGATTGGTTATCTCTGGCTTCTGTAAATGTTGCTAATAGGAGGGAGCTAGCTGAGCTGAGAATTTCTTGTAAAATTCTGCAGGGTAGCCATCAGGGCCTGCTGCTTTCCCGCCTTGGAGTGACTTTATAGCATCTAGTAATTCTGATAACGCCAGAGGTTTATCAAGTTCCTCCACACTAGAAGCGTTTATTTGTGGTATCTGTAATGTATCCAGAAATGCATTAGATTGTGTATTGTCTTCTTTAAACTCAGTAGTATATAGGGATTTATAGTAGTCTCTGAAAGTGTGCATTATATTTTTGTGTTCGACGATTTTATCTCCATTCGTAGTAGTGATTACTGAGATTGTGTTGCGCACTTCTTGCTTGTGAATTTGTTGAGCTAAAAGCTTATTAGCTTTCTCCCCATGTTCATAGTAATGATGTCTGGATTTGTAAATTAGTTGTTCAGTTTCTTTAGTTGTCAAGAGGTTTAATTCTGAATGTAGAGCCTGCCTCCTCCTATGTAGAGTCTCACTTGGTAGTCTGGCGTGTTCTTCATCTATTTTAGTAATTTCGCTTTTTATCTCCAAGTTAAGTTAAGTTAAACTCTACAACTTTAGTCTTTGCATCCTCACTCTTACAAACACTGAGAATTGTATTAATTATGGTCACCTGACCCTAGTAGTTCAATCAGTTCTACAACCTTAATTCTATTTTGATTATTAGAAAATACAAAATCCAGCCAGGCTTCACCCCGTGTTTGTGCTTTAACATACTGCATTAATAAACAGTCACCGATTACTTCTACAAACTCCTGCTCTTGTGCTGCTTCATTTGCAAGGTTATCCCAGTTAATATTTGGATAATTAAGGTCCCCCATGACTATAATATCCCCCTGTAAACTTCCATTTTCAATATTACTAAAAAGATGTGTTGAAATTACTGTCTGCATTGGGTGGTGTCACACACGTGCGATTAGCTGGGAGCTCAGTGGACCAAGTGGAGGTAATTACCCGCCAGGCCAAATAGAGGAAAACCTGCCTGATTTAACATCACTTCCGGTTCCGGCGTCAGATGACATTACTTCCGGGTTTTGCCTTTAAATCCGCCATCTTTTCCTCAGACAAATCAGTTCAGTCTGGAACTCGACCTATACATATCAGTGCTCATTACAAGACTCTTTTGCAGCCAGGGACAATATATGGGTGGCTCCCCCAAACCTTTTTTAGTTTGTTGAGACTATTTATTTCACAGTGGCCTATAACACACTCCTAAAATAAGGCCTCTTACCCTTCTTTATATTTAATTTTATCCCACTTTTTTCGCTGTACTCTTTGACTTTAATGTACATTTGCTGCAGCACGCTGCATGTTATAATTTTGGTGGGCTATATTGTAATATTATTATAACAATATTATTGTTTTGTTGAACTACTTTATGTATTTTGCAATAAGTTTAATGTTGTGTTTATATATTTTTTCATTATTTTTCTTACATTCATACAGCACTGTTTCATTTTTTACTTTCTCCTATACAAAGTATAAGGAAAGTATTGTTATCGTCCAAAAATCCATTGTCGAGATTTTGATAAATCTCAATGTTTTAGATCTCAAAAAATACTATTTTTGGAACTTTGTGTGTGTGTGTGTGTGTGTGTGTGTGTGTGTGTGTGTGCGTGTGCGTGTGTGTGTGTGTGTGTGTATAAACATGACAACTTGAGTACGCTTTCATTTAGGTCAAGCAAATTTTGTATTAGGTACCTTTTATTCATACAGCTGCAGAGTCCAATTTATTTAACTTTCCTTTTATAATAATTGTTCAATATATTATTAATTTCATTTGATTTGTTGTTAATGGTTCTTTAATGTACATAATATAAAAATATAACGATTGTCTTGTGGTTAACTCCTCAAATATCCATCCCATATCTGAGTATACAAGAAAGTTTTCCTGTTTTTTGGTATTGGGATAAAGTTGCAGACATTTTATGGACTGTTTATATTGGCAACAACTCTCCTTGCCACCCGGTGAGGTTATTATTAGGATCTTTATAATTTTTTGAGGTATTTCTGCATGTGTTTGTTGTTTCTTTTACCTTCCTATTAAGGTTTTGAAGCTTGCAGAATTAATTTCAGCTCTTTAAATGTTCTTTAAGATGTTAATACTTTTTCACATGTGTTTTTACTGTGGGCACTACTATCTTTTAGGCTGGTTGCAATGAAAATTGTTTGAGTTCATGACGTGTTGCATCACTGATGAGATTGTATATCGGTCAGATTCATTTAAAACCATACTGTCTCTTTTTAGAGTCAGTATACACGTACATGCAACCCCATAAAGGATAATGCAGGTCCAGAAGAGAAATGATCAGATAAAATACATGCATGCAGTATGGGAGCTTCAGTACTCATGTTAGTCCATTGGTTGATTAATTGATTATATGCCATCAAGTAATTTTCAGCTCCTAGCAATCACATCGATAGATCTCGTCCAAGATGATCTGTCCTTAACCTGTTCCATTACATCTCCCAAAGGTGAACTCATTCCTCTATAACTGAATCCATGCACCTTGTTGCTGGACGTGCTCCTCTTCTCTTTCCTTCTACCTTTCCCAGCATTAGAGCCCTTTGCAGATAGCTGGTTATTATGTGTCATAATCAGGATAGTTTGAGCCTTGCGAGAACTCTGGATTGATTCATTCAATGATCCATCGGTTTGTTTTCTTTGCTGTTCATGTTATTCTCAGGAGTCTACTCCAACACCAAAATTTTTCTTACCGTGCTTCTTTATAGTCTAACTTTTGCTTCTGCAGATTGTCACAGGCAATACTATGGCTTACACAATTCTAATCTATATACTGTAGGTACAGATACATCATGGCATTCAAATATAATTTTAATGCCTTCATGACTGTTCTACTGAGTTCCATTTTGTAGCATTTTTCTTGACTGTTTGTTCCTTCACTGTTGATGATTGATTATAAAAGACAGACGTTATCCACTGCTTCTGTATCTCCATTATCAATTCTAAGGTTGGTTATTCTATTTGCTGTCATTAGTTTGGTCTTCTTTATATTTAATTTTATCGCTATTTTTTCCCTGTACTCGTTGACTTTAATTATTGGGCTTGAATATCCATTACATTTTTGGCTATAATGGTGGTGTCATCAGCATAGTGCAGGTTATTAATGTTTCATCCTCCAATTTTAAAACCATGCTCATCTTCTTCCTTAGGATATATTCCATATATAGGTTAAACAAATAAAGGCAGCGTATACAGTCATGTCTCACTCCCTTGCCAACCTGGAGCTAGTCTGTTTCTCTATGTACTGTCCATACTGTGGCTTGCTGACCTGTATATAAGTTTGCCTTAGAGAAAATGAGATGTTCTAGGATTCCCATTTTCCTGAGCACATTCAACTGCTTGATATTATCGACAAAATCAAAGGCTTTTAATAGTTGAAGCACATACTGACTTCTTTTTGGTGCACCGGCAATAATGTATTGAGTACCTCTTCCTTAAAATGGTTTGCTTGGACATCTGGCATATCCTTGTTCTTGTAGGGCTCTAATCTGTGCTGCATCATCCTAAACATTAATTGATAGCATGTGAAATTAAGGCTATTGCACACTCTATTAAGTCTCATTTTTTTGGTATTGGACTGTAGACTGATCTCTTATAATCCATTGGACGCTGTCATTCTGCATATTTGCTGGCATAGGTTGGTTAGAACCTTGATAGATTTTTCTTCTGTTGCTTCCTTTATTTCAGGGGATGTTTCTTTGGTTCCTGTAGTTTTCTGACTTGGTAAAGACTGTAGTGCTGATCTAACTTTATCTTCTAGTACTAGAGGTTCTTGAAAGTAAGGAATATCTAATAAGGTATTTTGAATGTTGACATCCCTACTGTAAAGTGTTCCCATATACTCCTTCCATCTTTCTGTGTCTCCTTTGAATCAGTAACTATCTGTCCATAGGCATCCTTCAGCATTCCAATTTGAGGTTGAAACCTTCTTCTGAGTTCAGAGATCTTTTGAAAGACTTTCTTTGCTTTCCCGTGTTTGTTCCCATCTTCAATGTCTTTACAGATGTTGTTGTAATACCGCTTCTTGTCCGTTCTAGCATCCTTGTGAAATATTTTGTTAAATTCCTCTCCAAGATTTTCATAATTTTTGGGTTAAGCTTTTTTATTCCTGGTAATCTTCAAGGTTTATTCTGACATCTCATTTGCTTTCTTCTCTTTCTTCTTTTTGTGGCAATCTCTTTTCGCATTCTTCCTTAACTACTTCTTTAAGTTCGTTCCATTAATCCTCTGGTTCTCTGTCAATGAGGTTCACGATTTCAAAGTGATTCCTGATGTTCTTCTTGAAAATGGTAGGTACATGCTCAAGATTATATTTTGGAACCTGAGTGGTTCTCAACGTCTTCTTTAGCTTAACTTGGAGCTTGCACTTGAGCAGTCCATGATCCGCTTCACAGTCAGCACCTGGCCATGTTGCTATAATTGAGTTCCTCCATCTCCTTTTAACAATAATATAGTCAATTTGATTTTGATATTTTCCATCTGGTGATGTCCATGTATAGAGGCATCATTTTGGTTGTTTGAAGACGGTGCTAGCTATGAAGAAATCATTGGAGTGGCAGGAATTTATAAGTCGCTCTCCTCCTTTATTTTGGTTTCCTAAATCATACAGTTGAACTACATTTTCCTCTTTCAAGTTTCCAACTTCGTCATTCCAATCACAAGCAGCACATCTCGCTTGCATATTCAATTGATTTTGAAATGAACCTGAAAATAGAAGCCATCAACCTTCTCTTATTCTGCATTGATGATTGAAGCATGAGCTTCAATAGTCATTATCTTGAAGTTGTTGTCCACAAAATCTAATCAATATTATTCGGATATTAATCGCATTGTAGCCAAGGTCTGTTCCTTCTATATATCTTTCTTAACTATAAAAGCAACACAATTTCTTCTTTCTTTTTCGTGTCTTGAATAATAAGCAGTGTGATCTTTTGCCTGAAAGTCTGATCCCAGTCCATCTCAGTGTGCTGATGCCCAAGATGTCAAATTGGAGTTGTTCCATTTCATTTTTCACTGTGTCGAGCTTTCCTGTGCTCATGCTTTTACATTCTGCCTTTACAACTATAGATTTTCTTTTCCTGTATGGCAACCTCAGCAATCAGACATCCTGAAGGCTTTAATTTTGCCAAGTCATAAATGGCATTAATACTCAGAACGATCCTTGGCCCTTCCTCAGTAGCATGTTGAGTGCCATCTGACCAGAGGGGCCCATCATCCAGTACTATATCATCAATTATTTTATATTTTCTATCCATGTGGTTTTCCCTTCAAATCATATTATGTGATATCATGTACTGTTAAATTCTGCTCTGTACTTGCAATATTTTTATTTTACTATTATACTGTATTGGGGATTTGGAGGAGGTTCTGTTTTGTGTATTCTATTGTATTGATCCCCTTCTTTTTGACACCCACTGCATGCCCAACCTACCTGGAAAGGGGTCTCTCTTTGAACAGCTTTTCACGAGATTTCTTCCCTTTTTTCCCTACAAAGGTTTTTTTTGGGAGTTTTTCTTGTCCTCTTAGAGAGTCAAGGCTAGGGGGCTGTCAAGAGGCAGGGCCTGTTAAAGCCCATTGCAGTACTCCTTGTGTGAATTTGGGCTATACAATAATCTATTGTATTGTATTGTATTTTCTTAGTGAAAAAAATACAGGAGTGGTTTATCATTGCCTTGTCCTGCACGGTATGAACCGAAGCCTTTTCCATTGTCCCCAAGGTGATAATCTGTCTCTAGTATCTTCCTATATCACTGCTGCCCAATATAGGTGCCTGCTTGCTTTAGATGGGCAGCTGGGATGACCTTCATACCTTGGGTGACCCTGTCGGGAGTATATACATTCAACATGCACTCCCAACGTTCTTCGCTCACCCCTCGCAAGATGGCTGGGGCATCAGAAACTCGGGATAATGAAAACAGGCTGGAAATTCCTCCTGTTCATGGCAGTATCAGCCATACAATGGGATGTGAATTTCTGTTTTCTTGTCTAACTCAATTTGTTTTCTTCACACCAAAGGTCATCGCCAGTTTCCCTTCATTAGTAGGCCCTTTCATCCCCTCTGGCGTGATATGGAAATGAAGTGGGTTAACTAGAGATTAAGCAGAGTGCAAAATTCAAAGCCAAGAAGACTCATAACTGAGCATTCCCAAAATACAGCAAACTCCAAACTGCATTGCATGCCACCAAAATATGTTTGGCAGCAGCTGGAGGAAGTGGAACCAAAGCTGTCCCACTTAATTCAGCCTGAAAGTCCGGATCAGAGACCCAAAATCAAGCACACATTTGTACTGCCAGTAGAAGTGGGGAAGTGCGGACAACATTTAAAACCAGTAACCACAAACCAACAGATCTGCTGTGAGGGAAGGAACCCATCTAAGGTTTCACCAAACTGGTAATGTCTTAAAAAAAAAAAAGAATGATTTATAGCGATATGTTTTAAAAGCATATGCATTACATGACAACAATACAATTATTTTAAACAAGAACCTGCTGCAAATTCCTCCTTCTAGTGGTCAGCGACGAACTGAGACTTACATTTATCAGTAAGAGTTTCACTCCCTCAGGCTGGGTAACAGATGTTACGCACCACAAGAGAGCGACATCTTGTGTGGTTCTGTATGGTGGCAAACCAACAATCACATAAGCCCTGTAATTAGAAGTAAAAGAATACTGTTGAGTGCATTGTTGGGATACTGAGAAGTATCAGCTTTGCAGTCTTAATACAGTCCAACTTACACGACGATTGTTATCACATTCATATGTCGCAGAGCAGCACAGAACAAAACCTAAATTATGTGGTTTCTGTTTAAAAGATTTGTAGAGTTACTGCTAATTTACACTTACAGAAGACACTCCGCACAGGCAACATTTGGAAAATGTTTCAAAAAAGGGAAAATGAAGACAAATCTTTCACCAACGCATCTTCGCTAATTAATTTATGTAACTGCATCTGTTCCTTAAAACTAGATGTCATCACAATTATTCTAAGCTCATGAAATATGGCTCAAATGTACAATTAAAGGGATGGCTGATTCTTTGGATTGCTTGGTTGCTCAGTGGAGGACACCGCAAAATTACGACAGTACAATAGAACAACCTTTGTTCAAAGTCTTTCTCGATGTTTACAACTATTCAATATCCACCATCATTTTCAACTGTGGTAAAAGGTTTCACCATGAAGATGTTTTAAATTTCAAATGACTGGTTGGGAATAAAAATATCGACAGAATTCCTCTGAAACAATTCTAAAATAGTCTACTTTTTGTGAAACATCAAAGGAAACCATTTGTAAGAAAGACCTGACGCATCTACTTGGCAGTCCTCCCCCTGCACGTAATGGATATGTATTCCCCTCTTTGGTTTATGTCAAAAGCACTGATGTTGGTTTCTATAAATGATACATGTGGACCATGCAGCGTACGAATGTCCTGATGATAGCCATCAGAATGTGAAAAACTCTGTTATCTCCGATGCCGTGACGGAAGTGCTGGAACTGAAAAAGCAAACATTCATATGCAGTAGATTCACTTTCCGCACACTTCATTTATTGTGTGTGTGAAGAAAACACAGTAAACAATCGTTAATGGTTGGCGATGCCGTCCCCGTACACTGTAGATCAAAAATAGCAAAGCCAACCGTCAGCCAACAAACTGTGTATAACAACAAATGATTGAGATGAAACACAGACATTTATGGAGGTGGGAATGGAAATGGGGAAGCTGGGAAAGGCGTCGCTGAGGATCTGGGGATGGAGTGACGTCATCAAGGTAGGACCGGAGAGGATAAAGGAACCCGGAAGCGGCTTGGACTTCTGGTTAGGGTATTGGAGACAAATTCACGGCGGTGTTATCTCATCTTTCCTTTTAAACTAAAGAGAGATCGGTTAGTACACTGTCACCATCCCCTGCCTTGCGGTTTCACACTACTAGTCGGGTCCTTTAGCTGCTCCCTAATTGCTTGTGTGTGACATGTGTTAAAGATTTAATTAGAAATGGAAACATTTGCCATTTTGTCCATCATTCTATAATCCATAACCCATATGTCAGAGGGGGACATTTTTTTTGATTTCCTGGGTAGTCACATTACTGATTGCTGCCATGGTTGTCTGCAGGATGGAGGTATTTGCTGTCTTGCAAAGGAGTCACTGCTGTTAAGTTTTGGCAGGTTGAGTATACAAACAACACAAAGTTGTGATCACAGACCTGCTCCTCCCTTGGAGGATGTTTGTATTTACCTGACTTGGGTATTACATGTCTGACAATATTGGTTTCTAATCAGCATATTTGTACTCATTCATGGTTGGTAACAATACATTTTATTAACTTGTGTTTTCATTAATTGTTAAACCCGGGAAATGTAGATGTGCCATTGTTTAAACTGATTGTCCAGGACTGACAACGGCAGGGACTGAAGGAGATTTAAACTTCTGGGCAGGAGAGGGACAATCCACTGAGAACGCTGCCAAGACACTCGGACAGAGCACAGGGGCTCGTAGGCAGACAAGGGTACCTGGCTGGCACGACATGAGGCATAAGGACGGCAACACTTACTTCCAGGGAGGAAGAGACAGATCCACAAGGAGACAGCGGTTGTGAGTCCAGCAAGAGAGGGAAGCCGCATGAAAGGACCGAGCAAAGCTGGCGGACGAGAAGTGAGGCGTGCCTAGATGACAGCGACACAAGGAGCCCAGAGTGGAGAAAAAGAGCGACGAAGAGATGCTAACAGGGATTCCACGATTTTGACAAAACCTCTGTTGGGAAATGAGTGTCCGGTGAGCAGAGTGCATCGGTGGACAGTTGGATGATTAATTGTTGGGGTAACACAGTGCGCAAACTAGACTCTGCACCACTAAACGTTGTATCCTCCAATCTATTTTTTTGACGGACTTTTAGAGTGTGGACTGTGTGCTTTCCTTTTTAAAAAAGGAATTTTTTTCATGATATTGTTAGATTTTTTTATGTTCATTCATCTTTTTAATGTACTTTATATTGTCTTCTGTAATCGAAGCTACTATTGCTTTTCCGGAAATTACTGTTGTGTCTTTCATTGTGTGTTTACTCACCGCCCAATTTAAAGAAACCTGTGTGCTATTATTGGTAAATATCAGGAGTTCCCAGTCTCTTAATAAAACTGGGTGGCGTAGTTGGATATTTTAATGGTGTCTAAGTTAGATTACCTGTAAGTGTGACCAGACAGCTGTCACACATAATGACAAAGTACAAACAAGTTTTCAGAAATATTTGCAAATTTATGAAAAATCAAAAACTGAAATCTTTCATTCCTAGAGGTATTCCAGCCCTTTGCTATGGATCTCCAAATTGTGCTCAGGTGCCTCCTGTTTGTTTTAACTCTCCTTGAAATGTTTCTAGAATTTGACTGGAGTAAACTTGTGGTGTATTGAAGAGATTGGACATCATTTAGAAAGGAACAGGTGGTCCCACAAAGCAGGTGATCACAAAAACCAAGCCATTTAGTCTAAGAAACTCTCTGTAGCCCTCTGCCATCAAATTATGATGAGGCATTGATCAGGGCAAGGGGATCACACCATTTCTAACGTTTTGAGTGTTCCCAGGAGCACAGTGGCCTCAACAATTGTGAAATGGGAGAAGTTTGGAACCACCAGGTCTCTTCCTGGAGTTGACCATCCAGCTAAAAACTGAATAACCAAGCAAAAAGGGGTCTTGGTCAGGGGGATGACAAAAACCCAACGCTCACACTAACAGAGCTTCAGAAGTTCTCAGCTGAGATGGGTGAACCTGTCAGTATGACCATCTCAGCAGCACTCCATCAATCAGGTGGCTAAATCCTGCTTGAAGTTTACCAAACAGTATTTAATGAAAACATGATGAAAAAATTTCTTTTATCTCTAGTCTGATAAGACAAAATCTGAACTCTTTGGGGAGAACTCCAAGCACCATGTCTGAAGAAGTCACCTGCCTAATACAATCTCTATGGTGAAGGATGGTGGAGGCAGCATCACACTGTGGGGGTGCAGGGACAGGGAGATGGAGCAGAACTGAGGAAAAGATGAATGGAGACTAACACAGAGAGGTCCTCAAGGAAAACCTGCTTCAGAGTGCACACTTCCTCAAATAAATACCATTTGTCAATTTATGGTGCTGTTTCCTTACTTGGTGGTCCTCATGGGCTCCATTATTATTTTTGTTTCCGCTATTAATTTTGATGTAGCTTATGGGTTATGGAGTGGTAGGGGGATGGCTGGGCATCGAGCATGGGGATTTATTTCATTGTAATTCCTGCTAGAATGGCTTATGCTCTGCTTTAAAGTGTTTGATTTGTATTTCAATAAACAATTGATCACAAGGAAAAAGAAATATTGTCTGCCAAGGTAAATTTAAATCAATAAACTCTTTAGTACTTGAGGTCGCACAGAATGTTTCTTTTTTCCAAGATAGAAAATTTACCAGTGTTTTTATGCCCTGAACTAGTTTTTTTGGAGATTTTCCCTCCTAATGCCACCTTCCTCCAATGATCAGTAATCTCCCCACACCATCCCTGCTACATCAACAACTCCTAAAACATTAACTGGAATGGCCAGTGACATGTCCACCTCTGACTATCTGTATGGTCTGTCCATTACTGAAGAATAAGTGAGAAGCTACACACAGGAAAAGCCAAAGGACCAAAATGGAGCCAGTCTTTGTGTTCTTAAGGCCTGTGCTGACCAGCTTCGTGGTGTCCTCCGTCACCCGGTCAGTTTGTCCCTAAGGCTAAAGAAAGGGCCACTGCTTCGGAAAACATCCTGCATTGTTCCTGTTCCAAAGACGGCAAACACTTCTTCCCCTAATGCCTACAGACCAGTGGCGCTTACATCCCATGTCATAAAGACCTTTGAGAGACTGGACCTGGACTATATGAGTCCTCTTGTGGTAGATCACCTGGTCCCAGTGCAATTTGTCTGTTGGACAAGATTGGAGTGGAGGATGGAATTATTTATCTGGACCACAAGGCTTATTCTCACCTGGACAAAGCTGGCAGCACTGTGGTGATGATGTTTTTTGATTTCTCTAGTGCCTTCAGTACCTATCCAGCCATTCCTGTTAAGGGGCAAATTCAGAGAAATGCAGGCAGATGAGCTTATGGTATCATGGACAATGGACTATCGGGCAGAACGCACTTTGAGAGACTCAAGAACTGGGTTTCTGATATGGATGGAGCACCACAAGGAGAAGTCTTGTCTGCTTTTCTGTTCACTCGGTACACCTCAGACTAAAAATATAACAGCAGGTCATGTCACTTGCAAAAATTCTTAGATGATTCTGCACTTATGGGGTGTATTGATAAGAGGGATGAGACAGAGCATAGGTGTCAGGTAGAGAACTTTGAGAACACCAACAAAACCAAGGAACTGATCATTGACTTTCACCATACCAAAGAGCCTCTATGTCTGGTCACTAATGTCTGGGAGCTAATGTTGAGGTGGTCCACATTAATGACAGGCTCAACCGGTCTCATAACATAGAGGAGCTAGAGAAGAAGGTGCTGAGTCTCTGACACTATAATACCGAGGACTGAGCACTTTCAGCCAACCAGTTAGTCAGCAGGTGTGTTAAGAAATGCTACTGGGGCTCCTTTATATAAAAAGGGTACAGGAATTTATACTACTTTACTGTGAGCGTGACTGCCAAGTTTTAATGTTTTCCCTATTTAGCTACTCTTCTGTATGTTCAGTCCATATCGTGTTTGTTTATATTATTTATTGTGATACCCAAGGGTGCATTCAGCTGCCCTATCCCTGACACAAACAGGCAGGACACCAATTGTCACACAGCACACGATTTACTTACAACTGGGGAGCGTATCATTCTGCTCCCCACAGCACAGTACATGAAGCCCACTCAGTAAAACAGCACCAACACAGTCCCTTTGCCGCCGGTCCTTCCTCCTCTACTCCTCCTCAGGCTTGTCCTCTTCCTCCCGACTCTGGCCGTTGACTTCTGGAGACTGGATGGACTCTGGCCAAATAGGTCCCTGAAAACGTCTGTGAACCCCCTGGTGATGGCCACAGGCCCCAACAAAGTTGAACTTCTATGTTCATGACCCATGGCCCCGCTGCAAGCCAAGGGGGCTGCCCTCCGATGGCTGGGGGTGAAACGGTCTTGCAAATACTCTCTCCCCCGGTCCTTCCATACTCCGGCCATCCGCCACATTATCTATCTATGTACGTATTTATTTAAAGAGCTTCTGTAAAAAGCCAGATTATTCGCCCAGGGTACAAATAAAGTTCCATCTTGTGATCTAAACTTTACTGGTGTAATCCAAGAAGAATGTACAGGAGAGGATGCCTTCAATGTTAATTGTAATGTAAATTCTGTTCATCCTGGTTTATTTGAACAAAATTAAAACTTAATATGAGCAGTCTATAGTTTTAAAAATATGACGATTTTACACTGCAAGACAATAAGCAATAAGAAAAAAAATAACACTATGGCCTCATACTGGCAAGCAAAACCACATTTGCTAAAATCACTCCGTAAGTAACACAAAGACACAGAACAGGTAGGTAAGAGGTAAGAAAAGGTGTAAAATAAATTCTAAAACAGTACTTTATCCCTAATTCGACTGTCAGCCATGGTGTCATCTGCCTTCAATATGATTGTTCCGCGCAGGCTACAGAAACGGCGTTAAGTGGACTGATGATATGTCACTGAACCAGTGTGCGAGTCTGCCCTGTGATTGACCAAGGACTGTGGCTCAGGACAATCTCATAACACTGAAAGTACCCGCTGCCAGAGGAAGATGAATCTCCTCTAGATAATAAATATTTTGCCATGGTCTGCAATGTCTGGGCTAATTCTTTAGGAATTTTGAATGTTTTTTAATTTGTTGCATTTTGCATTTGCAATATTTTTGTTACAGCTGTGGTGTCGTCCATTGCCACCTTTGCAGCAATCTTTATTATAGCTTCTCCAGAACTGCTGTTCGGTGTTGTTTCAATTATGGAGTCAACCCAGCTATTTATAGCTGCAGTGACACCGTCATCATGGGATCTGCAGCATCAGTGCATATGACATTGTTGTACTGCTGTTTATTCAAGATGGTACGCCTCTCACTACTTCTGGGTAACTCGTGTTTATTTTGCAAGACCCTTTTGATGGCGCCTGTTTTAATTAGTTTGGATTTGATCAGTGCTTTAAAATTTTTAATTTGGAACTTTCCTTTCTCATTCCTAACTGATAGATAGCGTTTCTGAGTACTGACCTGTGCCTGTTTGAAATGACCCTGTGTACTAATGGAAAGCGTCAGTAGAGGATTTAATTGAGATTTAACAACCAGGAGATGGAAACACTGTCAAAAATCAAAAAAGGGTCAAACCCAAGAAGACTAACCCACACACCAGCATCTATGCCTGTTGTCAGTATTGTTCCAAACATTTTCTTCATATTCAAAGTGGTCACCAAGCACCAAACTGTAAACAGTTGAAAAGGCAAAATTTAAAGAAATAAATAAACAAAACAAAACACTACTAAAGGCTTTTAAAATAATCCAAAATCTTGAACTAAGTGATTTTGACTTTTATATGGCCGTGCTGATGATGTCTTCATGCGTGATGTCCATGCCCTTTTCTCCTGCTGATGGCTCACCGTGTCATAACGAAGGATGTCCTGACTTTCCAGCTCTACAACTCAAGAGCAGGTTTTAAATCAAAGATCCAGGTATAAACACTCCTGGGTGGTCTCAGAACAAGAATCAGCCTGGCCTCAAACTCACGATGCAGGCTTCACAATGGAGGAGGTTTGCAACAACACTGCTATGCAAGATCACACAGAGGTGTGTGGTGTAGACACCATTACAGGGTAAAAGGTCACCTCCATGCACTTCCTGGTCATCTGAGGTTGAGGATAAAAGAAGTCTCTGCAAGGTTGTTGTTTGACATTATTATTAGTGTTACAGTTTTTTGTCTGGCTTTGACCTTCTGATTAGTTATTAGCTTTAATAGGATGAATTCTTGGTAATGATATTTTGCTGGTATTGTTTAGCGTTTCTTCACTTGGTCAGCTCAATTATTCACAGTTTCCCACTCTGTTCATGGCAAACATAAGAGTTATGACATGCAAGTCCCCTAATTGGGTAAAGGGACCTCAAATGATATAGGCAATAGTTCCAAAATGTACCATAATACACTCATGAAAAAGTAAGAAATAAATCAAACCATAATCATTAAGAAAGAAGGTTTATAAACTATTTAAAATCTGTGAAGAACATGAAAGTTTGGCCTAGATGAACAACAACAAAAAAAAACAGGAGATGGTAAGGAGGCTGAAAGATGGTGTTAAGGAAAGCAACATGATGCCACAATACCCGCAGCTGTTGGCACCACTGTCAGCTGGGACATCTGTAGACTGTGGAAGGTAGCCTTGGACACAAGCAGGCAGACACAGGAAGTCCCGAAACACATACGTTTATTAACAATAAAGTCCACACACAACACAGTGCCTTGCACCAAACACCCTTGTGTCAGTCCCTTTCTCCTCCACTCCCCGGACTGTTTCTGCCGCCTTTCCACCTCTTCTCCTGAGCGTTGCCTTCTCCTTCCCGACTCCGGCTCTCTCACTCGAGGGAGACGGCCTCTTCTATAATCACCCGGAGGTGCTGTCCCTGGAATTTCTTCCCCCTATCACCTCCGGGTGTGGTGGAAGTGCTGGCCTCCAGGGCTCCACAACTGTCCGGACACCCCTGGCGGAGGCCCTCCTGTGCTCCAGAGGAGTTATTGTCCCTCTCCCGGTCCTTCCAGGCGTCCCGGCCAGGCATGGGTTCTGGCCATCTACCACAAGACATTTACCAAGATGGACCAGGGCAAGTGAAAAAGTCTCCATGAGCTCAACAATGCATTCATTAAATCAATTAATAAGTCTTCTTAAAGATTATATCCATAAAACAAAGTAGTGTCCTCAGGCGCTCCAATAAATAAATACATATTTTTAAAATCCCAGCAATCTATCACAATGTATTCCCTCCTTCCTTCATCATGACTTCCTCAAGAATCTACGTCATGTAGGCTGCTACCCGCAGACCCGAACTGTCACTCCAGCTGGCAACCCACAGCTCATAGCCTTGTCCTCTCTTATGAATGCTGCCCCACTGCAGATTCTCCTGGGTCCTCGTGGCCTCTCTGTGTCCTCATCTGCTGCACTGCTCAACAGATGCAAATATCAGCACCACACAGAGCTATCAGTCCTCCTCCTTGAGATAGATCGACAGAGCCAATGCCTCTTGTCCTGTTCCATCATTGTGGAATACTTGTTACACCAGGTGTCTCGGAGTGATCGCTTGTTCTCTGTTTTCGTTTAATTCTCCTTTCATTTCCTGTCTTTCTAGATCCATCCTTAGAACTATTATCTCAATGCTCCCCATCTGACTCTAGCTAGTAATGCAATACACCTCTCCTTCCACAATTAACTAAATCCCTGCAATGACACATATTCATGTGGGGACTGGTCATCAATGGCCATGCAAAAAAACCCTTTAAAATTCAAAATAAACTAAAACATCAAACAGTCTTTCAGACTCATCACAAGGCAAGCAATAGGTCAATACCTGGAGGACAATCAGTTTCAAGCAACCAGAAAAAGAAAAAAATAATCAAGTTGACCTCAGCATTAATGTTTGCAGTGCACTTTCCATGTATTTGGCAATGCATGTTGTAATAAAATGCATTGCATTTGTGATTCCAACGGATGATGCATCACAAACATTAGTACAGTGATACTTCGGTATACGTCCTTAACCCGTTCCAGACCCTTTGACTTATACCAAACAGGTCGTATACCAAACAAATTTTTCCCATAAGAAATAAAGGAAAAATGATTAATCCGTTCCCATGAAAAAAAATCCTATTGTTATTGGCAAATTATACATTGATGGGGTTGTATAAAATAATTTTAACACTGCTTAATACTAAAATACATAAATACAAAAGCAATTAGATGAAATAAATGAAAATTTAACCTCACTTTACTTTTTAATAATGTCTTTGTTTTTCACAATTGTAGATACCGTCGTTCTCGGCATACAGTGTGCAGCAGCCAAGTCCTGGATACGCATGCCACCTTCATACTTTTCAACAATCAATTCAAATTTACACAAAAAAACAAAAAAATCACGTGAAAATTCACAGATAGGTAGATCAGGTAGGAAAGTACCGTTCTTGTGTTGCCAAGCTGGGGTCAGACGCTGTGTGTCGGGGGAATCTGGAGTATTTTCTGACCCAGTTCTCCTTAAAGAGAACCTGGGAGCGTAGGCAGAAGACCTACAGACGAGGGCCAGGTTCTGAAAGGAACACAGTGGGGACCTATTATGGGCTCCCGAGGACAGGGACCGACCCAAAGAACCCCACAAAGAAAAAATTCTTTGAGAAAGGTGGGGGTGCCCTGGGTCGGCAGGTGAGGGAAATAATGACTTCCAAGAACATGCCATGACACTAGTAGTATGATGACTAGTCAGGTGTTGGCTACGGCCAAATAATAAAAATGCCCGACTAATTGTGGAAAATGCGGACTGTACCATAATAATAAAGGGCCTACCTGCTAAACTCGCCCAGCTGACCTGGGGACATTCATATAACAACATGATCACCCTTGTGGGGAATCATTAACACCTTGTGGGAGGAATCCTACTTGGGAGACCCAGAACGGAAGCCCTGTGAATCCAGAGGGAGTTGTGCCACTAAATTAGAGTCTTACTCTTACATTGCCAATCATGCTTTGGAAAACTCTGATGCACGGCGGATGGCTTCGCGAGGTGACACGAGGGTCTGCGGAGAAACACAGAGCAGGGTGCTCCTACTAATCCTCTGGCCTTTTCTCGTATGGGAGAAGCGCTGGTCAATGGCTTTAAAGTAAAATCTTTATTTGACTCTGGAAGTAACATTACCACTGTTGCTCGCCATTTAGTGTTGCCACGACAAAGATTAAAAATAAAGACCCGCCTAACCTGTATTCATGGGGACGTCCGGTCGTATGAGTCCGCCTGCTGTTACATCTGCCAAAACAGCATTATAAAGAAAATAATGGTGGTGGTGCACGACAAACCTCCATTCCCCTTGATACTGGGTAGAGATTGGTCAGATACAAACTGCGGCATAATGTTCGCTATCCCTACTAAAACACTCGGTCTTGTTATGGACTCTTATTCTGCGTCCTCAGCTACCTCCACGCCATGTACACAGCCGGTAGGGGAACAGAATGTGGCCTTAGAGAATGACGTGGAAACAGCCGGACCGTCGCAGAGCGAAACGTCATCCCCAAGTGCTGCGCTGGTTCAGTCTGAAACCACACCCCTTGAGGTTGAATCTGACCCCTCAGTCATCTGCAGTTTCAGTTTAGGCAGACACCGGCTTCATTTAAAAGGGAGCAATGGAATGATGACTCCCTTAAATTTGCGGTCTTAGTAGATGGCCAGCGCACCACACATCCCATGCCACAAGGTTCCCAATTTGTATTAAATAATGACCTTTTATATCAGGTGGCAGATCATGAAGGAGGGGTGAGGTCACTGCTCTTAGTTCCATGGACTTACCTGTGACAAGTCTGTGAACTAGCTCATACCCACCTCCTGGGAGCCCATCTGGGTCCCGAGAAAACTTTTGAGCAAATCAAGCTCCGATTTTTTTGGCCTGGGATTAATGAGGAGGTCCGCCGCTTTTGCATGTCCTGTCCGGAATGTCAATTATGGCAGATTCCTAGAAGGGATCGAGCTCCTTTAATCGCTTTACCCCTAATTGATGTCCCTTTTGAATGTATCGAGGTTGATCTGGTGGGACCCCTTAAGCCTTCAGCCAGAGGACATAAATATATAATGGTCCTGGTGGATTATGCCACCCGATATCCTGAAGCTGTTCCATTACGCTCAGCCACTTCCAAAAATATCGCACGGGAGTTGGTAGGAGTATTTGCATGAGTTGGAATCCCTAAAGAAATCCTGATGGATCAAGGGACTCCATTTACCTCAGAAACATTCAGGGAAACTGCTAAGTTACTGAAAATAAAACATTTAAAGACCTCTGTATATCATCCTCAAACAGATGGTCTAGTTGAGAGGTTTAACCAAACTCTCAAGCAGATGTTATGCAAGGTAGTCGATGAGGATGGAAGGAACTGGGATCAGCTCCTCCCCCTCATCCTTTTTGCATACCGGGGAGTCCCACAAGCCTCCATGGGGTTCTCACCTTTTGAATTATTGTATGGACGACAACCCCGGGGTTTATCTATACTAATAAACGGCAAAGCCCTCACTGACTGACTGACTGACTAACTCACTCACTCACTCATCACTAATTCTCCAACTTCCCGTGTAGGTAGAAGGCTGAAATTTGACAGGCTCATTCCTAACAGCTTACTTACAAAAGTTGGGCAGGTTTCATTTCGAAATTCTACGCGTAATGGTCATAACTGGAAGCTATTTTTCTACATATACTGTAATGGAGTTGAGCTCGAAAGCCGTGGGGGGTGGAGTTTCGTGTGACATCATCACGCCTCCCACGTAATCACGTGAACTGACTGTCAACGCAGTACATAGAAAACCAGGAAGAGCTCCAAAAAGCGCTGAAGTAAACATGCATTATATAATTGAGAAGGCAGCGAAACAATAAGAAGCGAGCGAGTGACATATACAACCATATTCATGAGTGCTGCTACTTCAGAAAGAAAGCACGGTGTAAACTTAAAGTTTAAATTAAGTTCATAGACAGGGTGCCGCTGGTGTTTCACATGCCCACAGGTAATGCAGGATACAAGTTTAATGAGAGGACGCAGGATATAAACGAGAGTTTTGATCACTTTGTAACTAAGTTAAAATTGCTGGTGAAGGGGTGTGCTTATGCAAATTCCGAGAGACTGTGTTTGTGGGGGATTGACAGTTAAGGCGGGTGGGGGAGTCACGCCATCATCTCCCTCCCATTCACCTCATTTCGCTCTGAGCTGAGCTCCGCGGCTAACTCCGTCTTCCGGAGCAACTTCGTCAGACTGCCACCAAATACTCACAGAAAAATCCACAAGTTAATACACACGCTGTCTCTACAGTTTCTCCACACTGAATCTTACAGACACTACTTACAAAAGGTTACATTGACAATTGTGTTATTTTTAAAATCTTTCCTTTTCTTAGCACAAGCACAGCTGAGAAGCTTCGATGCATGTGCTCCATAACGTGTTAAAAAATCACGCATTTAATCACAAGCAAAGGGGTACTTCTGTCAATGCATGATTTCATGGTACACCGATTACATTGATCAGCGCTTCCCGATTCATTTTACCCTCGCACCACCTTAGTTTGAGAAGAAGTATGAAAAAATATGAGGTTACCACAGAAAAACAGATCACCAATTCAAGCTTTATGAATAATCGATTCGTCATCAATAATTGTTTTGGTAAAGCCATACTCAGTGTAATCCTCCTTCCATTTTATAATTTTTCCTCCACTAGCCATGTTTAAATGAACGGTAAAAAAGTTAGAGCGAAGCGAGGGTGATTTATTCAAGCAGGCAGGCGACAGCTCAATAGCTCGAATTTGGATATAAGTAGCTTTTATTTAGTCGCCAGAAATATCTTTGTTAGGAATGGAAGTTGAATTTAGTCTTTAAATTTCTTTGGTAAAGAAAAAGTTATGCAATGATGACTACATTTAACTATATAAAGTCAAAACTTGTATATATAAAGTCATTCGTGAATAAATAAAGTTAAAACTTGATTATATAAAGTCAGCGTTGGTATATATAAAGTCAAAACTTGAATATATAGCCTAAAGTCATTCCCAAATATATAAAGTCAAAACCTAAGTATATAAAGACAGCGTTGGAATATTTTGGAATATATAAAGTCAGCGCTAGAATATGTAAAGTCAAATCTTGAATATATAAAGTCAGGGCTGGAATATATAAAGTCAAATCTTGAATATATAAAGTCAGCGTTGGAATATATAAAGTAAGTGCTGGAATATCCATCCATTTCCCAAACCGTTGAATCCGGGGTCACAGGGGTCTGCTGGAGCCAATCCCAGCCAACACTGGGCGCAAGGCAGGAACCAATCCTGGGCAGGGCATATGCATCATTTTCAAAACATTAACCGAACAGTGTTTTTTTAATTTATTTTTCTGAATACATTTTTGTTAACTTAGTTCAGTTCAGTCTCGTTTCAATCAATAGATTTTGACTTTCACTTTATATATTCAGGAGTGAGTTTATATACTCCGATGTTGACTTTATATAATCAGGAATGACTTTATAAATTCCGACGCTGACTTTATATATTCAGGTTTTGACTTTATATATTCCAGCACTGACTTTATATATTCTGACGCTGACTTTATATATTCAAGTTTTGACTTTATATATTCCAACAGTGACTTTATATATTCAAGTTTTGACTTTATATATTCTGACGACGACTTTATATATTCACAAAATCAATTTATTTGCCTGTTTGGCACCCCATAGTATATGTGTGTGTGTATATATGTACACATGTATGTATGCCAGCAACACTCATGACAATGACAAAACAATTACATTGTCAATCATGTTACGTTATTATTAACATGTTTCCTTTTCTTTTTACTTCTCCGCTGCCAAGCGGGTATTTTGCTATATATATATAGATATAGATAGATATACAGTATATATATATATATAGATATAGATAGATAGATAGATAGATAGATAGATAGATAGATAGATAGATAGATAGATAGATAGATACTGTCATATATATATAGATATATAGATATGACAACAACACTCATATCAAAGACAAAACAATTACATTAACAATCATGTTACGTTATTTTTAAAATTTTTCCTTTTCTTTTTCATAACTTCTTTAACACACTACTTCTCCGCTGCGAAGTGCGGGTATTCTGCTAGTTGGATATATTAAAAGAAGGCTGGGAAGAGGAGGTCCTTCCCTCTGTAAATATACTTGAATATATCACTCAGTTACGCGATAGATTAGACCTATCCTACATTCTTGCATGGAGAAGGCGCAAGCAGCACAGGCTCGGTGTTATAACTGTGGCACATCTCTCTGGGAGTTCCGCCCAGGGGATCGAGTCATGGTATTAGTTCCTACCTCACATTCCAGATTACTGGCTCATTGGCAAGGCCCATATGAAGTTAAGGAGAGGAAGGGTTTGGTCGATTATTTAGTTATCCAACCTAATCGTCGACCTAAACAGTGGATTTATCATGTCAATTTGCTGAAACCATGGAAGGAAAGGGATCCCGATCCCTCCTGTGGACAGCCCTGCTCAGTCATCGCTCATATATTACACCTTAACTTCGGTGAGAATTTGACTCGCCACCAATGACAGGAGCTCGAAGCAGTTATTCTGCCTGTCCCAGAGGTAGTGAGCAAAAATCCTGGACGAACCTCCCTGGTTGCGCATGACATAGTGACGAAACCAGGGGTTATAGTCAGAGAACGCCCATATCAGATTCCCGAAGCAAAAAGGGCAGAAGTGGAGTTGGAGATCAAACGAATGCTGGACCTAGGTGTGATAGAGGAAAGTTTTAGTCCCTGGTCCAGTCCCATCATATTGATTAAAAAGCCAGACGGAAGTTGAATGTTTTGCAATGACTTCCGTCGACTTAACCAATTCTCCCAATTTGATGCCTATCTGATGCTGCGAGTGGATGACCTTCTCGAGCGGCTAGGACATGCCAAATTTTTGACTACTCTTGATATGACCAAGGGGTACTGGCAGGTTCCCTTAACGGATTCCGCAAAGGAAAAGACTGCGTTTAGCACTCCTAGCAGACATTAGCAGTATCGTGTACTTTCATTCAGATTACATGGGGCACCTGCTACCTTCCAGCGTCTGGTGGACAAAGTGCTCCGACCCCATAATTCGTACAGTGTTGCCTACTTGGATGATGTTGTCATCTATTCCAGCACCTGGAAGGAACACCTACTGCAGGTTGATGCTGTATTACGGACACTAGTGAATACCGGACTTTGTATTAATCCTAAGAAATGCTATTTTGGGTTGGTCGAAGCCAAATATTTAGGTTACCTAGTGGGCCGGGGTATGGTCAAACAACCACAATGCTCCAAAATAGATGCCATAGTGAATTGGCCCTGTCCGATAACCAAACGGCAGGTACAAGTATTTCTCGGCTTAGCTGGTTACTATCGCTGGTTTGTACCCCGGTTTTCCAAGAGAGCAACGCCCTTGATAAACCTGACAAGGAAGGGGAAACCTAATCACATGGTTTGGGATGATGATACTGACGCTGCATTTAGTGGCCCTTACGTCAGCTCCTATTTTGAAAGCTCCTTATTTTACATTGCCTTTCATTCTCCAGACAGATGCTTCAGACACAGGTCTTGGTGCCGTGCTGAGCCAAAGCATTGATGGAGTGGAACACCCCGTTATGTACCTGAGTCGGAAACTGTTGGACCGAGAGACCAGGTATGCGGCAGTGGAGCGGGAAGCTTTGGCGATTAAATGGACGATTACGCAGCTGATGTACTACCTCCTGGGTCAGGACTTCACCCTGGTGATTGACCATGCACCGTTACAGTAGATGGCGTTACATAGGGATTCAAATCCATGAGTCATGAGGTGGTTTCTAGACCTACAGCCTTAGAAGTTTTCAGTCATTTATCATCGAGGTCTGTTGCAGGCCAATGCTGATGCCCTTTCTCGGTGCCACGACCTCACAAACAGGTACACCCGACCCGATGGGTCTGGGCTGAGGGGGGGCCGTGTTACACACGTGTGACTAGGAGCAAGCTGAATGGACCAAGTGGAGGTGATTACCCGCCGGGCAAGGGGTGGCGGGGTGCTCTAAACCTGTTTCTGTTAATTCTGCAGATCAAATGTGGGAAAACCTGCCTGATTCAACATCACGTCCAGTTCTGGGTCCTAGATTGATGTCACTTCCGGTTCTGGCACCCAGACTGATGTCACTTCTGGGTTACAGACTATAAATCCTCCATATTGCCAAACCAAGGGCAGTTCATACTGGGAACTCAAACAAGCAACATCAGTTGTTCACTTTAAATCCTTTTGCAGCTAGGAACAATATACAGGTGGCTGCCCCAAACCTTTTTTAGTTTGTTGAGACTCGTTATTTCACAATGCTTAAACTATTTTATAATGTTTGTGTAACCTCAAGGCACAGATCAATGTTCAATTGCTTTCTTGAATTGAAAAATGAACGTATTCGTAAGTTTTTAGGCTTTTGTTCTTTAAGTATCCCATGCCCTGTAGCTTCAATTATAAAATGCCCAGACTGGGTATGCATTTTTAAAAAATTATAGAAAAACACTTACTTTAGAACACAATTTTACATGTCAAATGCATACATACCATGTTTGTGAAGGAAATAACTTGAAAAATTTATTTTTAAAAAAACAGATAGATAAATATATATATTCACAGACACTTTAGTCTAAGCATACATCAAATGACTAAAATGGAAGAAATTTAAACAGAAAGAAACTTCTGACTTCGAAGTCACAGTCTAGTGAGGTATTAAGCAGGCGTATTGCTGTTGGCATAAAGGAGCACCTTGCATTTCTTGACACACTTCTGCTGAATAATTCATTGACTGAAAGTCCTTAATGTTAGGATGTCAAAGAGAGGATGTGTAGCATTGTTCATAATGGCACTCAGTTTTTGTTTTCATTCTCTCTTTTGCTACGACCCTCAGAGGGTCCCATAACTGAGCCTGCCCCTTTAAATAGCTTTCTGATTCGATGTGATGTTACCAGCTCAGCACAACACACTGGCCACCACTGAGTTGTTGAAGATATGAAGGATGTCATTTCCCATATTAAAGGAATGGAAATCTCCCAAACAAAAAGAACCTGCCCTTTCTTTTCTGGTTCCTCTGTGTTATGAGACCAGTCCAGCTTGTCAATCATGTGGGCTCCAAAGTACTTGTAGCAGCACACTTCTTCCACATTTACTCCCTGAATCATAATCAGACATACAAGCTCTTTAATGTGGAACAATTCAATGACCAGTTCCTTGGTTTTGCTTATGTTAAGTTGAAGGCACTTCTTAAAAGTTCTCCACAAGAGTCCACTTCTCTGTCAATATACCCCATTAGTGAAGAAACCTCAGAAAATCTTGGCAAGTACTTTCCTGTTATTTTTATAGACCAAGGTTCACAGGGTGAGAAGGAAGGAGACAACGAAGATCAACTCTAATCTAATGATACCATTAGCAGGAATTCCCACCTGTTTATTCACCTCTTTAATGCGGGGAGTCACTGTCCAGGCTTCTCCCAGGTCTTTGCCTTTCCATTCATCATTCAAATTTACTAGTGTAACAAATTAAAGCCAAAGCAGGATCAAAATCTGAACAAACAAAAAACAGACCCCTAACAAATGAATGTTCACTAGAATTATCAATTTAAATGTATCCTGAAACGTGGGTACCTCATTCCAACAGCATCATCTTCTGCACCAACTGACCAGTGATGTCATGTATCACAATGGGTCACAACTGGCATCACTGCCATGCACAACTAGGCAGCGTCCCAATTCAAGCAGGTGGCAACAACACTACAAATAAATAATAAAAGAAAATGTTAAAAAATGATAGAGAATGAAAAAACATTAAAATATGAGGAACTATGACATGCACTGTCACCTTCATTAGGACGACTAGTGTGCTGGATGGAAAAGGACAAGCGGAGTCATTCCCATGCATTAGAAAATAAATACATACAAAGACATAAAAAATAAGCAGAATTTGTCAAAGCCAGTCTTTCTTGTGCAAACCATCCTAGCTAAAGGCTGTGCTGTGAGAAAATTCTCGAAAGCAAGAAGATCTTGTGCTCCCAAAGACAGAACCACCGTCTTCACCAGGAAGGAGACAAAGCCGAATTTCTGGATCTGCAGACGACAAACCCCAGGATGTCATTAAATGTTCCAAACGTTGCAATTATTGTAAACACACCAGTGAGCCAAGAGTTTAGTTACAAAAGCCTTAAACAATTAGACTCCACAAAGTCAGTTAAGAGCGCCCTTGAGAGATCCCTTATTTGTAAATAAATACACGTATTGTGAGACAACACTTTGCAATGGGGTGCTGGCAGACATGCAGCAGAGAGGGGGCCTTCTGGGAGTTCTTGGCATTCAGCTCTTCATTTCTTCCCCTGTCACTAAACTGTGTGGTGTGTCACTTGACCTTTGGCTCGTCATATCTACTGCTGTACTTTATTTGACCTGCTGACCATTTTTCCTTGGGTGTCAATTTACAGAGCAGACCACTACAGATTTTCATGAGAGCGCAACTGCACAATTTCTGAGAAGTGTTGCAGCTAAATTTCTTGTATGCCACGACCCTTAACAGGAGGAAATGGCTTGAAGAAAATGCAACATCTGTCTCTGCCTCAGGTGGTGTGTAGTGGACTGTAGTGATTTTACTGCCAGTTCCAAGGATAGATAACTCAGTCAGGTCACCTCTTAATTTCCTTTTCCTTAAACTGTAAAGGCTTAGCTCTTTTAATCTTTCTTCATAATTCATACCCTGTAGCCATGAATCAGCCTAGTTGTTTTTCTCTGGTCTTTTTCTAGCACTGCTATGTCCTTTTTGTAGCCTGGAGACCAAAACTGCACACAGGACTTCAGAGGATGTATCATAAAGATTGAGCAGAACCTCCTGTGACTTAGGCACTATATAACCTGACATTCTGTTTGACTTCTTAATGGCTTCTGAACACTGTCTGGAAGTCGATAGCATAGAGTCCACTATCCATCCATCCATTCTCCAACCCGCTATATCCTAACTACAGGGTCACGGGGGTCTGCTGGAGCCAATCCCAGCCAACACAGGGCACAAGGCAGGAAACAAACCCTGGGGAGGGAGCCAGCCCACCGCAAGAGTCCACTATGACTCCTAAATCCTTCTCATAAAGTGTACTCTCGATTTTCTGACCGCCCATTGTGTATTCAAACCTACAATTTTTACTTCCTATGTAGAGAAAAGCCAAGGGGCCTGAGTTGCCTTGAAAGCTTGAATATTGTAATCTTTTTAGTAAGCCAATAAAAGGTGTCATTTTGCTTGGCTTTTCTCTACATTCATAGTGGCTAACATGGTACAACACCCTAGTACTACTTCCTATGTATAATATTTTACATTTACTGACATTAAATTTCATCTGCCACAAATCTGCCCAAGCCTGTATGCTATCCAAATCCTTCTGTAATGATATAATGGATTCCAGATTATCTGCTAATCCACCTATCTTGGTATCATCTGCAATCTTAACCAGCTTGTTACTTATATTCCTATCTTATATTTATTAAAAATAGCAGCGGCCCTAGCACTGACCCCTGCTGGACGCCACTCTTAACATTAGCCAACTCTAATAAGGTTCCTCACACCATCACCCTCTGCTTCCTGTGTCTGAGCCAATTCTGCACCCATCTGAAAACATCACCCTGAACTGCCACTTCTTTTAGTTTGATGCCCAACCTCTCATGTGGCACCTTATCAAATGCTTTCTGAAAGTCCAGATAAATAATATCATCAGCTCCACTTTAATCATATCCTTTTATTGCTTCTTCATAGAATTCCAATATGTCAGGAAAACACAGCCTCCTTCTTCTGACCCCATGCTGACTTTTCAGTAAAGCTCCTTGCCATGTGCTGCTCAATCTTATCCTTAATAATTCCTTCCACTAATTTTCCAGTGATGCATGTTAAGCTTATTGGCCTATAGTTTCTTGGATCTGCCCGGTCACCCTTTTATATAATGGGATGATATTTGCCATTTTCTAGTTCTTCAGAATTTGCTCAGAGTGTTGTGACTTTCTAAAATTATGTGTCAAGGGTTTATATATTTACTCACTAACCTCCTCAAGAACTTGAGGGTAAATGTTATCTGGTTCTGGAGATTTACTTGATTTAAGTCATTTAATCTGAGCAGCACTTCTCCCTCTATAATTTCTGAATCATTCACGTTTATTCGCGTTTACCTCTGGGAGGTTATCCACTTCCTCATCTGTGAAGACCTCAGAAAAATGCAATTTTAGAGCATCCGCTGTTTCACCGTCTGTATCTTTTAATTCCCTTTTACTATTTCTGATGCACTTCACCTCCTCCTTGACTGTTCTTTTACTACTAAAATACTGAAAGAATCTGTTAGGGTCGTCTTTCGCCTTATCTGCGATATTCTTCTCCAACTGTCTTTTAGCCTCTCTGATATCCTTCTTAATGTTTGCCCCCATGTTTTCATACACCCAACGATTCACATTGGAGTTATTAGTCTTCGACGCCTTTTTCGTCTGTTTTTTCTTTTGCTGCTTCTTTTTTAACTCTTTATTAATCCACCGTGGAATTTTTTTAAATTTCCTATTAATTCCAAATTTAGGTATGTACCTGTCCTGCATTACATGTAAAACATTTTTAAACCTGTTCCACTGCTCCTCGACTGTCTCCACACTTATAAGCTTATCCCAGTCTATCCTCCTTAGACTTGGCCACATCTGCTCAAAATTTGCCCCCCCAAAGTTAAATTTAAGAGTTTTAGTCGTTGCATCCACACTCTTATAAAACACTGAGAATTGTATTATATTTTGGTCACGTGGCCCTGGTAGTCCAATCAGCTCTACACCCTCAGTTCTACCCTGATTACTACAAAATACTAAATCCAGACAGGCTTCACCCCCATGTTGGTGATTTAATATACCATGTTAAAAAACTGTCACTGATTACTTTTTAAAAACTCAAGGTTATCCTAGTTAACAACTGGATAGTTAAAAGTCTCCCAGTATGCACTCTAATATCCCCCTGTAAACTTGCCTTTTTCATATTACTAAAAAGATGTGTGTTGAAATTACTGCCTCCATTGGATGGTTTATAACACACTCCTAAATAAGACCTCTTTCCCTAATGCTTTCCAGGTGAAGCCAAATGTCTTCACTAAGATGGGACTCATCATCCAGCCAAATAGGAGTTGCGTTTAAATTCCGTTTGACATTAAGGCCTGCTATTTTTAATGCTTTACTCATTTTTCCTCTGCATTTAAACTTTGGGTTAGAATTTACATTACTATGCATATTTTTTAACACCACTGTTCATCACCTCATTTTTCAGTTGTCTGATAAATGTCTCATGACATAACATGTAATGCGTAAATAAAACTGCATAGTCACAGAGATGCATAGTTTACGAGGCAACTAAAACAGCAGACTTCCTTATTCATGGAGCATGTCCTCAATAAGATGGAGCTCATCATCCAACATTTAAATTCTGTTTGACATAAACAGCAACCCCACCTCCTTTTCTGTTCTGTCTCTCCTTCCTAACGATGTGTATTCCTATATGTTATATTTGTCTCCATTTTTGTTATTTTAGCCAGGTTTCTGTTTTTGCTGTAATATCATAATTATGCTCCTCTACATACGACTCCAACACATTAGTTTTATTTTTGATACTTCTAGCATTAAGGAAAGCTATTTTTAATGTGCTGCTCCTTTTACTTTTACATTTAAACACTGGGTTGGAATTTACATTACTATTAATTTTTTATTTTTATACCGTTGTTTGTTCCTTCATGTACTGTCCTAAACTCCCTGCCCCCCATTCCCTAGTTTAAATAATCCTCGATCAACCTACTCATATACTTCCCCTAAACATTGGCGCCCCTCTGATTAAAATGTAATCCATCAAGGTGGAATAGGTCCTATCTGTTCCCAAAGGAGCCCCAATGCCCCATAAACCTATATCCTTCTATCAAGAGTTGAGCCACAGAACTTCAGAGAAGACCACCTTGTCAGTTTTGCTCCTCAGCCTGGCACCTAACTCTTTGAATTTGGATTGCAGAACTGACAGACTACCCTTATGTATGTGATTTGTTCCATCATGGACAATAACAACTAGATCCACCCTCCCCCTAAGGCCAAGAGCCTATCCATCCTTTCAGGGAGGTCTCCCACCTGTGCACCCAGAAAGCAACACACCATGAGAGATTCTCTGTCGCTGGAGCAAACCTGTACTTCAGTACCCCTAATGATTGAGTCCCACAACTATCACTACCTCTCTCTTTCTGGGAATTGTTTTTGAGGTGGGGCTCCTCATTCCTGCCTACCATCTCAGAATCTTCAGAGATACCGTCTAACTGTGCAAGAACCTGAAAATGGTTTGACACTTTCGATTCTGGGGTTGAGGTCCCCAGAAAGTGTGAACCTTTTACCTTATGCCTTGTGACCATGACCCACCTATCTCTACATGTCTGGTCTGGATTCTCCTCCTGTGCCACCTCAGGGTGCATGCTATCTCTCTAAAGCATTCCTGGGTCAAATCCTCCAATTCTCAACTACAACACAGGTCAGCCAACTCCTCCTCCAGTTCAGCAACCCAGAGCTCGAGGTGCTTGATCAGCTGGCATCTCCTGCAGATTTAGCTTTCACAGAGAATTCTGACTCTCCACACGGTCATCTAAAAAGTCCAACGTCCAACAGGACTTGCATTACTCCGGCCTCATTGTTAAAATTTGAGTTAGGATTGCTACAACTGCTTTAACTTTTTTTTAGTTTAAAAATTAAATAACTTAAATGGTAAAACTAAAGAAATTAAAACAAAGAAATTACATTATAGAACTTCTGCAGCTAGTTTACTGGCCTACTAAGGTCCTGTAATCTTTGCCCTCTTCTGTGAGGTTACTTTACTCCTCTTATTCCTGACTTAAAAGCTCTCCACTCGCACTGTTTGTACTCCTCCATATTAATGAATCTTTATGCTGTCACCCTCCTTAACTGCTCTATTTCCTGATAACTAAGAACTGTTTAATCTAATATTAAAAAAATGTGTTTAATGAGTATCAGTTTATTTCCTACAGTCTTATTTGCTCCAACAGCCATTAGTGCCTGATCAGGCATCTTAACGCTGGCCACCTAGCTAGGCACCGCTAAGCCTTCTGCTTTATTACTCTGAAGTTAGCCACTGTCCTGTGTTTAAATTAAGGAATTGCTGTTTCTGTTACTTATTGTTGGGATGTGAGATTTTGCATACAAGTTGATAAATATTTTGTATGTCTTTATTTCTAACTTAGACAAAGCAATGTAATATTAGTGTTACATTAGAGATAACAGTAATGGTTTGATGGTTTAAGAACCCCTTCCCCCCTTTAGGGCTGAGTCTCTTTGAATTTTACGACAGGATTTGGGGGAAGTGCCTCAAACCAGTTTGGCAAGTGTTTCTCTGCTGAAGTCTCTCTCTCAACCCCCCTGCAGGAAAGCCAGGCTGCCTAACTGCCAAGCTTTACCTCAACATAAGGTTTGGAGTGCAAGTGTGAAGATGTTCTATTCCTCCATTGGTTTGAAGTATGGCTGTTTGGAATTGGCTTGTATCAGAAGCCTTTAAGTACCATGACGCCCCATTGGCTCTAGGGGTTGGACAGTAAAGCCTATAGATGAGCTTGCTTAACCTCACTCTCTCTCTTACCAAACTGATTCTTGAACTGAAAGGACAACACAATGAAAAGCACAGCTCAGCAGCCATATTGAGACAGGCATGCGGCCTGTTCTGTAGAAAGCTGACCACAAAAAGAGGACTTAACTAGAGACATTTTAAGTAACTAACAAGTCTGTGTGCCACCTGAAACTACACATCACCATTTATCAGGTTGTATGGTTGCCAATATTCAAATGTACTTGGCATATTGTTATTAATTACGAATATTATCAATAATACATTATTTAAAGTATACCTTAATTCCTGCTTGTCTTTTACTATACCTAATTGCCTGAGGTTGTAGATGTAGAAGGGAAGATGGGGAGAAGTTATATGGTACAATACCTTATAAAGAGTGGCAAGTCTGTGAGATTTGAGGCATTCTGACAAAGGCTACATATTAATAATACAAAAGGGGAAAGTAGAGCAATATATTACTCTACAAAGACAAAACACTTATTAACTATTTATTGCTATGATACTAGTAATATACTTATTTATTTACTTACAGATGCTGGTAAAGCTACCAGTGCAAAACAACCAGCTGCTTTAGTTCCTGTGCAGGAGAAAATAAAAAACAAATAACCCATCTAAAGGGAAATAAGCTTTAAAAATTCTTGCAAAGTTCCTTAGCAACATCCAAAACCTAATTTTATAGGAGAATAATGTATTCTTTAATTAACTCTCACACCACAGAAAACACATAAACTTTTAGCAACTCCCAGCTGCTTCACTCTCTATTGGAAATACGATCTCAGTACATCATCTGTGACGTGATGGACGGTACTACAGGTAGGAAGGGCGGAATAAGGCACAGGGGATGATATGCACTGCAGGCACCTGAGGAGCTTCAGGAGAACTAGAAGTAGAAGAACCCCAAGAGGTGGGGGAGAGCGTAAGATCAGGGAAGATATGCCAGATGGGGCAATACCCTCCGGCATCAGAGGGCACACTTTCCTGTTTACTGGGCAAAAAGGAATGAAAATACTTTGGATATATGGCTCTTTAAAGGACATGGTAGGTCCAGAGGCATGGGAACAGCAGAGATCACTAAAAGGAATTCTATCCTGCTGTACTTGAACCCAATGTGAGACTGTGCCAACCATGGAAGTGACTCTGGGATGAGGAGGAGTCATGAATAGGTGTTACAATTAGGTGTGGAGTCAGGAGGTACCATACGTTGAGTCAAATGCTTAACTGGTGGTGGAAGAAAAATCAGGGTAGACTAAGAGCGAGCAGGTGGACTATTGGGAGAGCTTTTTTATTATTGTGTTGAGCAAGTGGACAAGCTTTCTGTTAGGATTTCTGTTTTTCTATTTGTTTTTTGTGGGTTCCTTTGAACATTGATGGACGAAGTATGTGTCTTTCTAGTGGTTTCTTCTGGTCAAGGATTCGATTAGCTTCTCATATGAATTTTGTATACAAATTATTACCCCCATTTTTAATTTGCTTCGGGAACCACAATTATAGAGCTTGGCCATCAGCAATTGTCTTCCACATCATTGGAGAGACCATTTTTAGATCTGCATGGATGTTTTTTTCTGTATTGGAGCTTGACACGAATTAACTGTAAAATGCATGCATATAAAATTGTTTCTCTGCCATCCTGGTATTTAGATTCTTTTCTTCTTTAATTTGGTCTTTGATTTTTTGATTTACGATTTCAGTGTAGTCATTCTGATCAATTTAATTTCTGGCTTTGACCATGGCTTGTTTTGACTGTGTTTATTTCACGGTCCTGTTCATTACATATATAGCTTCTCACTCTGAGTCAGTAAACTACTTTAATGGGTCGACAAAGAATCACCTGTGCAGGTTTTCTTTTGTAGTCTGTTGCTCCTTTGAAATATATTTTGTTATTCTGTGATAGCATTGGCTTCATTTTAGGTTCAGGGTTCCAGAATATCTAGGTTTAACTCTTGCCACAAAAGAGGGCTTACAACTTGTCTAACATGTCTCTGTCAAGTAAGTTATGGGGAAAACGGCTTTGGTGTCACACCGCCAATAATGGGTTTCTCACTTCTGCCCCTAGACTGGAAGAGGACAGCCCAGACAATCAATGACATAACTCCCTTCCTGCCACCTGGAGCCCCACCTTTTCTACCCTAGTCACTCCATAAGAAGTGCCTTTGCCACAGGTTCATTCAGGATCCAGCTACTCAAGAGGACACATACCCTCATCAAAGAAGCTGAACAAATTACACATTGTCTGCAACTTGTTTCCACACAATGTATCTAGAAACAATGGCTCTAATTGTATCTCAATTAATATTGGATACAAATCCTCTTCTGGGAACTTATCAAGTGTCTCAGAGTAGGGAAACTCTCCAAAATGACTGAAAAATCTCATAGTGATTCAATTTTGGTCCTACTCTTAGGATTAAGGGTAAATGCAATTTATTAATTTTCCTAAATGAGGAAACTACTCTTAACTTCACCGGGATTTAGGGGAGTTTGTGAGCTGTCCTAACTTATTATGAGCAAGAAACTGGCAGAAATGCAGAATGTTTTGGAAATTCTGGGTAACAATGAGCTCATAAAAAGATGTTAATTTGACAGAAATGGAATAAAACACTGTCACACACGTGTGCATTGGAGGCAGCTTAAAGGCTCAGGTAATAGTAATTTGCCGCGGAACAACAACCGTTAGCTGATACCTTTTCTCTTCATCTTTCTGTAGACTGGAAGACTGACGACCTTAACGCCTGTGACATCACTTCCGGTGTCTGCCTGCTTGGACCCGCCTCTTTGGCCAGAAGCCCTCAATTCCAGAAACTCTGCCACATTGAAACTGTCTACTCCTGAGATTTGTGTCGGTATGACTTTTTCTATTCTTTTTAATTCACTGATAAACCCGTGTTTTGATTACAATATATGGGGTTTGCCTTCAGGTGCCCCAATTCTTCATATCTGTGTTATTTTACAATACGTGAACAATTGTACATGATGTGATCACTCCATCTATGTGGAGAAACTAAGCGCTGTCACCCGAAAACAAAGTGTTGGTAGTGTTACATATAAAATGCAGCTTTGGGTATTTTTAAATAATATTTTGAATATATTTTAAATATACTTTTATGTAGCAAGCCTACGTAACACTACAAACGGGGTTAGCTTTCTGGACTGGTTCTCACTGTATTATATGGCCTAGAGGTTGACAAAGAAATATCTTTTAAGGCGTTATTATGGACAACCAAGTCTGGTAGGACCCTGCCTGGTAAGGATTCCAGCTGCCTAGTGCAGGGGTCTTGTAGCTATGACAGCTAAGCAGGAAATAACAACAACAACAACAACATTTATTTATATAGCACATTTTCATACAAACAGTAGCTCAAAGTGCTTTACATAATAAAGAATAGAAAAATGAAAGACACAGTAAGAAAATGAAATAAATCAACATTAATTAACATAGAATAAGAGTAAGGTTCAATGGCCAGGAGGGACAGAAAAAACAAAAAAACTCCAGACGGCTGGAGAAAAAAATAAAATCTGTAGGGATTCCAGACCATGAGACCGCCCAGTCCCCTCTGGGCATTCTACCTCACATAAATGAAACAGTCCTCTTTGGATTTAGGGTTCTCACGGAAGGACTTGATGATGATGGTCATGTAGACTTCTGCCTTTTAATCCATCCATCATTGTTGGAGCATCATGAAGCTTCTGCGCCACCACCACAAAAATGAACATTTCCGCTGGTAACTTTTCTTTTTAAAGGGAAAGGCAGACTGAGGAAGGTGAAAAGGGAGAGAAGCAGAAGGCAAGGGGCTTGGCTATCTACACCTAAGAATATGGTACAATCAGACTTCACCCACGGACATCCGCTATTTGTGGGTGGCCACCCAGAAGTTGGAAACAATCAGGCAAATCCCCAAGAGGAGGCAAGGGGTTGCAGTATCTGGACCTGTGGTTCTCTGGGTGCTCCCATTGGCGAGTTGGACCCGTATTTCTAAATATTCACCTTTTCTCTCTCTAACTGTGCGACCAGTTTCATCACTCTTTCACACTCTTTCTCCTTGTGAATTACCTTTTATTTTGTGTGTGTTTCGTACTGGGGATTAAGATTTGGCCACTGAGGGTAGGGAGGTGAGGGAGGGCGTCCAGGGAAAATGGGATCACGAATGAGCATCCAGTCACCTTTCACATAAATGCATAAATATTGTACCCTGAATTACAATACACTGGCTTATTTAACTAACTGAACTACACTCTGGGCTTCGGCAGGCATTGGTGGGCACCAAAAGGGGGGAAGAGGGGTTGAGGATCGAATATTTTTTTAATGCTAATATATCCTTCAACATCGTCCACTTCCCTTGCGGGTGGTGAAGTGTAGTGATCACTTCCATTTTGGGTGATTGTTATATTTTGAAATATTTTGAATATATTTAAATAGCAATGACTTTTCGATGTCAAATCCAACCATTTCTTGAATTTAACACCAAACCTCAAACTGAGGAAGATTATTTGCACCAAAATGAAATGCAAACCAATGTGTCAACTAAGTTGAAATGCAATACACATGCAAGTGGTCATTTGATTTTTGGTACAGTTTTATTGTATCATAATTAAAAACATATTAACCAAACAATCGATTGTTTTTCACTATGACATGCGATTGCATTGTCAGTTTAAAATACAATACAAAGGCGCATTGTACTTTCATTTTTGTTCATAGATTGCACGCCATAACAAAAAAAAAGCAGATGTGCTGCATTTTATTTAGCGACACTTCAGAGTGTACTGCATTTCAGTTTAAGACAATGTATTAATCATGAAAAAATTAAATATAATTAAATGACCAATCTGCGTCAAAATGAGGCAGGGGTCAAAACAACAACAACATTTATTTCTATAGCACATTTTCATACAAATGATGTAGGTCAAAGTGCTTTACAAGATGAAGAAAGAAAAAAGAAAACTATAAAAAATAAGATTAGGCAATACTAAGTAACAAAGAATAAAGTAAGGGCCGATGGCCAGGAGGACAAAATCGACAAAAAAACTCCAGAGGGCTGGAAAAAAAAAAAAAACTCTGCAGGGGTTCAGAGGCCATGAGACCACCCAGCTCCCACCGGGTAAACATGGTTGGAAACTTTTCTCTGGAGTGACGGATCACACTCCAGTCTCTGGAAGTCTGAAGGACCAATCTGGATCGGGCAGATGATAGGACAGTACTACCTTCTGATCTGTCAAGTTTCCTGATAGAGGGATAATGGCAGGGTTTTGGATAGACCCCCTTGGTTCCAATGTATGTTCCTGTTTAATACAACATCATACAGATATTTAAGATGACTCTGTGACCCCCAAAAGTTTGGGTAGGCCCATTTGTGTTTCAGCATGCGCACAAAGTCAGGTCCATAAAGACATGGAGGAACTTGAGTGGCCTGCACAGAGCCCTGACCTCAGCCCTACTTATCTCTTTTTGGATGGATTTGTGAGGCAGGGCTTCTTGTCCAATATCAGTGCCTGAAAACGCTCTTTTGGCTGAATGGGCACAAACTCGCCCAGACACTCTAAAATTTTGTGGAAAGAAGAGTGGAAACTGTGTAGGGATTGGGGGCAACTCCACATTATTTCCCATGCTTCTGGAATGGAGTGTCCAACAAGCTCATATAAGTGTGATGGACAGGTGTCCACAAACGTTTGGCCATACAATGTACTTAAGAGACCCCCTCGCAGTTAGAGATCTGCCCACTGGGTCAAAGCTCTCCATAAACACAGCAGCAGAAAAGCCGGTTATGTAATTTGGTGGCTTAGGTTTGATTTCTGCCACTTCTGCCACCTCAGGGAGGCTGAAAGTGGGGTATCTCCCTCAGGGTATTCCTAAATAAAGTAAGTCAGATTGAGTTACTAATTAATGTTTTATGGAAAACATAAAACAACCTGGAGGTTTTATTTGCATTTTTGTTATGGGAAAGGAATTGCTCTACATTCACTCCAGAATACACAATAGAATAAAAAAGGACGGAAATATCAAAAACAAAGGGTTTATTAGAAGGAAATAAAAACTGAAAATGTGTGAGTAAACAGAAGGAAAAAAAACTACTGCAGCCTATCTAGGCTTGTCTAAAATGAAAGCCCCCCATCTACTTAGCTATCTCATTGTCACACCAGCACTTAGCACTGCTCTCCCAGTTCTGGCCTCTCTTCTTCCTGCTTCATAAACGTTTGCTCTAACCTGCCTGCCGACTCCATCCTTTGAGCTTTAAGCCTCATCCCTGGTTTACTTCTTAGGCCTATGGATTGAAAGTTGTTCTCTTGAACAAGCAGCTCCTGGTGTTCCTGCCAGCCATCTTTCCCAACGTATAGCAAGTATATTGTAGAGGGGCCCTTGCTGCTCCCTAGTGGACAGGAGGACTTCTATTACACTGTAACAGAGCTTAGAGTTGCATCAGCCTGGGGACAAATCACCAACAGTATCAGCTGGCATGCCACCATTTACAGTTCATAAGCAGCTTCAAAGCAAGCAGGCTTTAGAACCTTGTAAAATGGCAGGTCTGACAAAGTCGCAAAAAGAGTTCAAACTACTGTGGCAACAGCAAAGGTCCCTCTAAACAATATCGAGCTGCCTAAAAAAGCAATGTAAAGTGCTGAGAAGCGCTGCAGCAGGACAGCACTACATTGGTATTAGGAGTGGGATGAGGGAACAAAGGGGAGTGCTGAGGAGTCCTAATGTGGACTTGCTGGAGAGTCTTGAACCTGATTTCTGGGACCTGGAATGCCATTTACAGAATCAGTATAAGAAGAAAGACAGCGAGAGGCTACTACCTGTGCAGCTCATCCACCACTTTTCCACCTGCTCAAGTCCATTGGCCTGGGTGTGTGGTGGTCAGAAGACCGTGGGCTTATGGAGCTGAGGGTAAGTGAGGCAAATCGAGTTGCCACTGACCCCAGAGAAGCAGAGCTGGTGATGAGGCTGTGCAGGTAGAAGATGAGGCAGAGCATAGAGCCATTACAGAGCCACTGAGGGAGAGTCTCAGAGCTGAAATCTGGACCAGGAATTCCATTTGTAGCATTAGTTCAGTGAAGGAAGACACTTAACAGACCGGTATATCGCCAGCTCCACACAAAGAGATTAATCTACCCACATATAACGGGCAGATTATTGCATAGAAGTGCAGTGTGTTGTTGAACACCTCTGCTGTTTTATATTTCAGCACAGCACTCAACTGACAACAAAGTGCTCCATGATTCCTGCTGATGTGTTTTTCTCACCAGCCACACAACACAGCAGAAGCAGAAAACACCCCGCTGTTTCAAAGAGTTTGTGTGCCATTGTAAGGACCTGGAAGTCTTCACTGGAGACAACGACTTCAAAGGGTGGACTATGTAATGGTGCTGACAAGTTGTGTCAGCCTGGCGATGAGTCAGCAACAGTATGAGCTGACGTTCCATCTTGGAAATGAGCTGCTCCAAGGGAGCTTAGAAGAATGGCAAGCTTGTCAAAGTCGCAACAGAAGTCTAACTAGTGAGGCAGCAGCGAGAGGACCTACTAAAAGAGCGATGTAAAGACCTCCACTGTCACTCTATGCTTGTGAGCACCCTAGCAGTGCGGTGCCACGATGTTACTTTCTTTCCTAATTGCCATTCTACCCCATGTGATCCCTACAACAGCTGATCACCTAAGACAAAGGTAGCTGCTATGATATTATGTAAAATGATCCAACAACCATCATGACCTTCAAAAAATAAGTGAAATAAACTGAAATTTATATTGAGTGGTCAATCGGAAGAACATAATTTGCTTGTAATTAACAAAGTGACTGGAAAAGAAATCTGCTGACCCCTGAGAATTGGTATTCCTGCTCTGAGCCAGTGTTTCTCAAGCACTGGGTCCGGGTCGCAGGCTGCTGGAGGTGAGTTTGAGTTGCTGTTGTTTAATATTGGTAGTCGGTCATGGTGGGGCACCTCTCAGACGATCACCCTCAATTCACCATAGGGGTAAAGCTCTGATGATTGCACTTGATTTACCAAGGGAGAACATCTCTCCAAGATCTAACAGTCAATGCTTGATTTGCGGGGGGAAGACACCCACCCCCTTGGTTGGTTGCGAACGTACTTATATTAGGAAAAAGTGGGTGACAACACCAAAAATATTTAAAAAAAACCTGCTCTGGGGATATTGCAAAGAGCATTCAAAATCAAATGAATGCCATCAAATGTGAATAACATTAAACAAGTTATATTCAGTAACAGACTATGCAGCACGAAACAGTAAAAACAAGAATTTGTTTTCATTTTATCACTCAGTTCAGGGACTAAAGTGTTGCCAAGTTCAATTCTATAAATGGTGACTCAGAGACTAGAAGTCAAGTTTCCAGTCTCAGTCCTGGGGCCGAGTGTGTCTGCACTTTTTCATCACAAGTCATTTGTGGACCAGGGTGTAAACGCTACTTTTTTATTGCATCACTTGCCTAATTACAAGTTCCAACACCCCACATACAAGTTTCAAATGACTCCTTTGCTATGCATCATTCGTCTCCACAATTTTAGTACTTGTGAGTCACAGTTCTGGAAGTGTTGTTCACTGCCCCCATTTTTCGGTCTTTCCTTTCTAAGACATCTCTGCTTCACTTCTGAAAACAGGAGGGAAAAACCTCTCAACAACACAGAGGAGTGTAAAGTCTCTTGAGCGCCTGCAGTGAAAGCCATGTCTTTTTATTTGCCAGTTAGTTTTCATTTTTTAGGGCTGCATCATGTGGGCCAGGAGTCTCTCCAGGCCATTTAAAATACTAGAAGAAAAACAACAACAGCATTTATTTCTATAGCACATTTTCATACAAATAATGTAGCTCAAAGTGCTTTAGAGGATGAAGAAAAGAGAAAAAAAAGACAAAGTAAGAATTAAAATAAGAGAACACTAATTAACATAGAATAAATGTAAGGTCCGATGACCAGGGAGGACAGAAAAGACAAAAAAAACTCCAGACGGCTGGAGGAAAAATAAAATCTGCAGGGGTTCAGAGGCCACGAGACCACCCAGCTCGTCTAAGCATTCTACCTAACATAAATGATCAGTCCTCATTGTATCCAGGGTTGTCATGGAAGGACTTGGTGATGACGGTCACGTGGACTTCTGGCCTTTAATCCATCAATGTAAGGACATCACGGCGTTTTAATCAGGTGATGGTGGTGCAGGTTGCCACCACAGAAAACCGGAAAAAGAACAGAAGAGAGAGTAGTGGTTAGTATGGATTTTGGAGCCATCATGAATAATAATGATAATTAATTGAATATACAGAGCTTCAGGATTAAACTAAAATGAAGTTATGAGAAAGCCATGTGCTCCACTGTATTAGCCTGGCGAATTTCTATCGGTCAGGCGCCTCACTACTACTTTTAAGTTTAGCTCTTGGAATTCTAAGCAGACACTCATTTGAAGATCTAAGGTTACGATTTGGAGTGTAGGGTGAAAGACATTCTGAAATATCAGATGGAGCAGATTATTTAAGGCTTTGTACACCATAAGCAGTATCCATCCATCATCCAACCCGCTATATCCTAACTACAGGGTCACGGGGGGTCTGCTGGAGCCAATCCCAGCCAACACAGGAAACAAACCTCACAGATAAGCAGTATTTTAAAGTCAATTCTGAATGACACAGGTAACCAGTGTAGTGAAAAAGAAACCAAAGGGAGGATATGGAGTTAATACTTACTATTAAAGGAAAAAAAAATCAGTTTATACTGATGCTGTTGGTCAGTTCATATCCTGCCTGGCCTTTGGTGAGTCCTGCATCATCTGTAAGGCGTTTACACAGTTCAATGATCACTCAGCTTGGCTCTGAAGAAGGGATGGTTAGAACCTGAAATGTGCTGGCTGTTTCACTTTATGGTTACCTTCTTCATCAGCCTCAAAAAGTTTGAAATCCCTGAGGCATCTCTTAAATTTTCCAGTGTCCATGCCCTGCGTGCTCAGGATCGAACACCTCTTGACACACACCATTTTGCGAAGGACTTCTTCTATCCACCTCTAATTCTTTCCCTGGAAATACAACACTGAACTGTTTGACAATTAACTATATGCTAGTTATTGTTGATGTACACAGTTATGAATACAATTATTGCACTGTTCAGCTAATTTGTTTGCATTTTGCTTTCATATTAAATTCATCTACTCTCTTTGGTTTTGTCTCTTTACAATTTGGGAGTAGATGTTTTTTGTTTTTTCTTAAAAAAAAAAAAAGTGGCAATTAGTGGGGTGACCTTAGGAAGCAAGACAAGACGAATCCTGGAACACTATCACTGGTTCACGTTAACTGGAAGCATTCCATGTCATCTGCATATTCATTTACACACATCCTCTCAAAGCAGACAACCTGCACACACCTGTATTCAGGGATTTTCTGCCCTTCTTCTCTTCAGATTCTATCAAGATCTGACAGGCCAAACAGCTCTTTTCAGGTCTCTCCGGAGATGTTTAATTGGGCTCAAGTCTGTATACTCCAGCTAGGCCACTCAGGAACATTCACAGAGTTGTCCCTCGGCCATTCCAGTGTTGTCTTTGCTTTGTGCTTAGGATCATTGTTGCATTGGAAGGTGAGACTTCAGTCCAGTCTGATGTCCAGAGCACTCTGGTGTAGTCTCCCACTCCCAGATGCTTTCACCACCATGCTTCAGCATTGGAATGATAAGTGGTCCCTGATTTCCTCTAGACATGACGTTAATTGTTCCATCAGACCATAGAATCTTGTTTCTCCTAGTCTGAGAGTCCTTTAGGAGCCTTTTTACAAACTCCAAGTGGGCTTCCATGTATCTTTTACTAAGGCCAGGTTTCTGTCTATTAACTCTGTCATAACGCCCAGAAAGGTGGAGTGTTGCAGTGGTGGTTGTCCTTCTAGAAGTTTCTCCTGTCTCCTCATATGTTCTCTGTAGCACAACCAGAGTGACCATTGGGCTTTATGTCACCTCTCTTACCAAGGCCCTTCTCTGCTGGTTGCTCCATTTGCCCATCTCTAGCAGGAGTTGTAATTGTTCCAAACTTCATCCATTTAAGAATTCTGGAGGTCACTGTGTTCTTGGGATCCTTCAATGGTACAGGAGTTTTCTGTAGCTTTCCCTAGATCTGTACCACGACACAATCCTGTTGTCTTAACTCTTCAGACAAGTCCTTCAACCTCATGGCTTGATTTTTGTCAGTTGTGAGACCTTCTATGGAGAGGTGTGTGCCTTTTACTAATGAGTTCAATCAAGTGAACTGACCACAGGTGGACTCCAAACAAGGTGTAGAAACATCTTAACGAGGATTAATAGAACAGAATGCACCTGAGCCAAAGCAAGAGGTCTGAACACTTGTGTCTATATGAGAGTTCAGGTTTTTATTTTTTAATTAAAATTACTAAAGCAAGTAACTTTATTTACAATAAAGTCAAACTCAGCAAAACTTAATTCAACTCAATCCACATCCAAGAGAAAGTGAGGAAGGCCAACAGCCAGAGTAAAACTAGAAAAGAGGGAAGAAAATTGTTTTCCTCAGTTTAAATGCTTATTCTAAAATGTTATTGATTAGATCCTGCAAAGGTTTTAAAAACGTTTTGAGCAGGTCATCTAAGGGAGAATTAGATTTTTTCCAATTTCAAATAATATAGAATATCAGTTACCCACTGACTTAAAAGTGGTGGGGTGGGATTCTTCCAAATGGGCAAAAGTGAAGTAAAGGTAATTACAGTTTGTTTGTCCTTCTCCATTTTAAGACCCTCTTTGAGCCCACCAAACACAGCTGTTAGTGGATTAGGAAGGATTGTGACACCAAGGCTGTCTGAAAGGTATAGTGAGGCTGGAACTCGATTGCAACGTTCACAGATTGGATCTTACCCAGTTTTTAAATTTTTAACAAATTTGTAGAAATTACTAAAATCTTGTTTTCACTTTGTTTTTCTAGAGTATTGAGTGCTGCTTTATAAGGAAAAAAAAACAAATTTAAATGATTTAAGTATAACAAAATGTGAAAAAGTCAAGGGGTCTAAAGACTTTCTGAAGTCACCATATGTATATCACAGGACACAGCTTTCTTTCTGTAGTATCCAAAATTCACTCTAACAAAGTCCCACATGAGGCTGAGATTGGAGATCTGTGCACTGGGCTCCATTTAAGGTGGTCTACCTGCCTTTAGAAATGATTTATACCCATGCTGTGTGAAAACCGTTAACCACCCTTTTCATCCGTGCGTGTTTAGAACATTAGAACAATTATGATGAACACAGGCCATTCATGTCAACAAGCTTGCCAGTCTTTAATTGTTCAAAATAACATCAAGTTGAGTGTTGAAGGTCCCTAAAGTCCCACTGTCTGCCACACTAGCTGATAACGTATTCCATTTGTCTGTGGTTCTCTGTGTGAAGAAAACTTCCTACCGTTGTCCGAAACGCTGTTATGGTATTTGCAAGTTTCTGTTACGTAAAATAACCATTTTTGTTGTTGAAAAAAACTCAACACTTTTGGCTTATTTTTCCAGGTGTAAGCATAAGGAAGCTGAATCAGTACATCAACATTTTGAACTTTTTTGATCAGTGTATTTTTTTTTCCAGTGTTTCTCCTGTGTCCTTCCACTTCAAGTAATCTTTATTTCCTGGTCCATTAGGGAAGCTTCGTCTCTATGGACAAGCTTTACCACTCTAAAGAAGGCAGCCACGACCATTCACTATAAGCTTATGATTTCTCATTATCCATCTAAACATTTCATTGAGTGCTAGTAGGCTCGATCAGCTACGGTTGTTTTCTTCCATTTATTTGTATTTTTATTTTATTTCCACCTAATTTACATTTCCAGTAAGCAGATGTGCCTTACAGGTCTTGTTGGCTCATACAGCAGATGCATTTCAATTGCGGAAATAAACTAAAAGTCTTTAAGAAAAAAAAATATATTTTACTTTTGAAGTACCTTTGCGTAAACTGCAGTGGGTAAATTGAATCATGTCGCCCTTAGTTGTGTTCCCCTAAAAGGTCGAAGAGCTTAGTGGAAACAAGATGTGCTTCTCATTGCCTTTCACTTTCTGGTGACGTAACCCCTAATGAACTCTCTGCAGGCAGCCACTGACACCCCCCATCCCAGTTCCCTTTACTTCTTTCCCTCGGCCGTGCGTGACAGAAGCTCACTGAGAAGTGGAAATGAGACTAGTAAATGGTGATTAGCTCCAGAGCCGCTTGCAGCCACAGCACCTTGGTCCGTCTCCACGCAGAGAGCAGTTTCGCATGAAGCGCAGGCCCCATGTCAGCCTGAGGTCAGGCACGTTTTCACAGCCAGGTCAAAAGGGATAATCGCAGGCAAACTCGGCATCCTCACGCACACTGAAACACATGGGATCTCAGCACCAAAGCTGGGACTAATTTGGGTTGTCAGTGGAGTGTGCGTGTGTTTCTGTGTTAAGACCTTTGAAAAGGAAGTTTAAATTATAAGCTACAAGGAATTGCCTACTGGGTAGCAATCCGCAATAGTCCAAAAGACAGGCAGCACTCCAATCTGCGAAGCACTTAGCATTGCCAGCATTCTCCTAAATAGCAAAGAAAACTCCTTGTCTTGGATGCTTTAGACATTATTCAAAGTCCCTGTTCTCATAAGGTTAAAGGAATTGTTACAGCAAAGGTAATGATAGTTATTGAGGTATTTTGGGCTTTACAGTTTAAATTAGTACAGAAATTATCACAAGCACACAGCACCAGCAGTAAGCAAATGCAAAAAATAAAAAAAGTGTATGCCATGCATTTCATCCATGGGGGCAGAAGTGTGAACAACAATTCCCAGATGTCCCTTTCCCCTGCCACATCCTCCAACTCCTCTCAGGGGATACCAAGACGCTCCAAAGCCAGGTGAGAGAGATACAATCTCTCCAGCGTATCCCTTGTCTGGCCCAAGGTCTCCTCCAGATTGAACATGTCTGAAACACCTCTGCAGGGAGGCATCTTATTCATCTGGTTGCTTTCGATGCGAAGGAGCAGCGGCTCTGTTTTGATCTTCTCCTGAATGTCTGCTCTCAACACTCTAGGTTTAAGGCCGAGCCCAGACACCATGCAAAGGATGATTATTTCTGCTGCTTTTATCCATGATCTAGTTCTTTCGGTCACCACCCACAACCTGTGACCATCAGCGAGGCCAGGAACACAGAAGACCGGTAAATCAAGATCTTTGCCTTTCAGTTCAGCTCTGTCTTCACCACAACTGACCAATTTACAACATTCACTGCTCCAATCCGTCCGTCAATCTCTTGCTCCCTCCTTCTACCACTCATACACAAAACCCCGGAATAATTAAACTCCTCCACTTGAGACAGCACCTCATCCACAATCTGGAGAGGGCACTCCACCCTTTATCAGGTGAGAACCATGACCTCAGACTAGAAGGCACTGATCCTCATTCCAGCTGCTCCACACTCAGCTACAAAACAGCCCAAGTACCTTTCTAAGGTCACAGCCTAATGAAGCCAGTAGGACCACGTCATCTACAAGAAGCAAGCAGAGATGCGATCCAGAGGCCACCAAACTGGACACCATCCACGCCTTTCCTGCATCTAGAATTTCTGTCCATTAAAATTATAAACAGAGTCAAAGACAAGAGGTAGCCCAGGTGGATTCCCACACTCACCAGGAACGAGTCTGCCACAATGACAAAACAAGCTTTCACTCTGGCTGTACAAGGACTGAAAAGCCTACAACAACTGGCCCAGAAATCCATAGAACCAAAGTAACCAAAGGACACCCTGAGGGATGTAGTTGCATGCCTTTTTAACTCCACAAGAAACATATATAGACTGGTCATACTCCCATGCACACTTCAGAATCAATTGGAGGGTAAAGAGCTAGACCAGTGTTCTGCAGCAGGACAACATCTGCATTGCTTCCTTCTGGTTCCAAGGTTCAACTAAAACCCAGAACCTCCTTTCCAGAACCCTAGCACAGACCTTCCCAGGGAGGCTGAGGAGTGTGGCGCGGTACAATCATTCATCTATTTCTCATATCTGCTTTTTTCTGATACCATTGAACACAATATTCTTAGAAATTGCCTTGGTCGGTGGGTTTGTCCTCTCTGGCAGGGTCTTAAATTGGTTTGTCTTACCTGGCAGGTAGAAAACTCTTTGTTAGTTGTGGTAATTATACTTCAAAGACCCAGGATATTCTATATGGATTTCCACATGGCTTTATCCTGGCTCTTTTCGATTTACATGCTTCCATTAGGTCAGATTATCTCGGGGCATAATATGAGCTACCACAGCTATGCCGATGACACCCAACTGTATTTATCAATAGCACCCGATGACCCCGACTCTCTTGATTCACTGACCCCAATGTCTTACTTATGTCTCTGAATGGATGAGTAGTCATTTTTTCAAACTAAATAAGGAGAAAACAGAAATTTTAGTGATTGGCAAAAATTGATATAATGAGGGTATTAGAAATAAACTTGATGCATTAGGCTTAAAAGTCAAGATGGAGGTAAACAATTTAGGGGTACTATTGACTCTGACCTGAATTTTAAATCACATATTAATCAGATTACCAGGACAGCATTTTTTCACTTAAATATAACAAAAGTTAGACCTCTTATATCATTGAAAGATGTTGAGAAATCAGTTCACGCTTTTGTTTTCAGTCGGCTAGATCACTGTAATGCACTCCTCTCAGGACCACCCAAAAAAGACATAAATCGATTGCAATGTGTACAAAATGCAGCTGCTAGAATCTTAACAAAAAAAAGAAAATCCGAGCACATCAGCCCAGACTTAACGTCACTACACTGGTTACCTGTGTCATTTAGAATTGACTTTAAAATACTGCTTATTGTTTCTAAAGCCTTCAGTAATCTGCTCCATCTTATATTTCAGAATGTCTCACACCATACACTCCAAATCGTAACCTTAGATATTCAAATGAGTGTCTGCTTATTATTCCAAGAGCTAAACTTAAAAGAAGTGGTGAGGCTCCATCTGCTGTTATGCACCTAAAATCTGGAATAATTTACCAATAGAAATTCGCCAGACTAATACAGTGTAGCACTTTAAAACACTGCTGAAAACACATTTCTTTAATATGGCTTTCTCATAGCTTCATTTTACTTTAAGCCTGATGCTCTGTACATTCAATTAATTATCGTTATTATTCATGGTGGCTCTGTAATCTGTACTAACCTCTACTTTCTCTGCTGTTCTTTTTCTGGTTTTCTTTTGTGGTGATCTGCGCCACAACCACCTGATCAAAGCGCCGTGATGTCCTTACATTGATAAATTAAAGGCCAGAAGTCCAGATGACCGTCATCATCAAGTTCTTCCATGTGAACCCTGAATACAATGAGGACTGATTGAGGTCATTTACTGTATGTTAGGTAGTGTTCCCTAATTCTATTATCTTATATATTTTGTCTTTTTCCTCTTTCTTCATCATGTAAAGCACTTGAGCTACACCATTTGTATGAAGATGTGCTATAAAAATAAATATTGTTGTTGTTTTCTAGAACGGTACAAAAGATAAAGGTACCATCCCATTTAGAATTCATCTTGCAGTCTTGGTTATATCTCATTCCCTTCCAAAGTAACAAATTACTGTTGTAGGCACACGAAAAGAGCATATAAACTTGTAAGAATAGCATGTCTTTATTTTATTTAGTAGATTAATAACAAAAACAGTGGTGTATGCTATGTGGAAGACCTGCCAGCTTAGAACACTTTCACTAATCTTGTCAAGTGAGAGACTGTTGGACAAAACGTTCAGGTGACGACACAACCAAGTACTGGCACAACTGGCTGCGTGATTGGGGAATGAGAGGAAGCAATGGAACAGCAAGGTACAGGCATACCCAGTCTCCCATAACCATGTGGAAAAATGTATTATGGTCTGATGAGACCAAGGTTGAATTATTTGGTCATACTGCAATTCCAAAAGATATATTTGGTGCAAAAATAAGGCAGCACATCAAAAGAACACCACCAGAGTGGAGCCTGGTGGAGGCAGTGTCATGCTTTGGGGCTGCTTTTCTTCAGCTGGATGGAATCAGGAATACTTCCAAGTATTAGACTATTTTGGCACAAAATGTTCAAGCATGTGTTAGGAAGATGAAGAAGAACTTCACCTTTTAGCATGGCAACAACCCAAAGCATATATCAAAATCAACAAAGCAATGGCTTCATCAAAACAGGATCAATGTGCTGGAATGGCTCAGGAAGAGCCCAGGCCTGTGGTGTGACCAAAAGAGAGCTGTGCACAGGAGATGCCCTCGTAATTTGACAGATCTGACATTTTTTTAGAAGCAGAAGTTGTCAAAAATCACCAAGTCCAGATGTGCCAAACTACAGAAAAAGACTGTACTGTAATAAAAGCAAAAGGTTCTTCAAATAAGTATTAGTTTAGGGGGTGTGCACACTAATGCAACCAGCATTTTGTAGGATTTTTCCCTCTTTTTTCTTAACAGTTTATAATTTGTTTTCTTCTTCTTTGTATAGATTGTAATTTTGCAATAAAGGTGGAATCATTTCTGAGAGGATTTATCTTGGTTTTCAGTTTTGTGTGTTGTTTTTTGTTTTTTTTTTAACACAAAATCTATGATTTAGGCCGGGGTGCGTAGACTTTTTATATCCACTGTTTATGTGACATGTGAGCAAAAGCTCTCAAATACACCACTTTAAACTATTTATTAGGAACTTGATGGCAGATCTGCTGTAGCAACCCCTAACGGAAGCAGCCAAAAGAAGAAGAAAAAGGAACTTGATGGCAGAGTACCTCATTGTTCTAAACAGACTGATGGGAAGCCTGAAACAAAGCAAGGTTTGGATCAGGAAAGAAAAGAGATTCTGTAGTTAAAGGGAGAGGGCAAACTCATGGTGACAGGACTGGTAAAGGTTCAGTAATGAGGAAAATAGGAGAGAACGGTGAAATAAATCAGAGGACAAGTCAAATTCAGAAACCGGGCAACTAACAAATAGGCAAAAAGCCTCTTTTGATTTTTTCCCCTTGTCAAGGAACACTCAATACCCCAGTATGACAGAGCAAATGTAAACTTTTAGGGTTAGGGTTAGGAGTAGGGTTCTTTCAAATGTATTAAAAATAAAAACCTAAGATATCTCATGGACAGCCCCTTTATTCAGGCCCTTTACGCAGTTGAAGCCTCTTTGGTAGCCTGGAGTCTTCTTGGCCTGATGCGACAAGCTTTGCACACTTGGATTTGCAGATTTTCTGCCCTTCTTCCCTGCAGATCCTCTTAAGCTCAGTCAGGCTGGATGGAGGCCATTTGTGGACAGCTGTTTTCAAGTCTCTCCAGAGATGTTTGATTGGGTCCAAGTCTGGACTCTGGCTGGGCAAATGAAGGACATTCCGAGTTGACTCTATGCCACTGCTGTGTTGTCTCGGTTTTTTGCTTTGTCCTCTAATAGGGTGAACCTTCAGCCCAGTCTGTGGTCCAGAGCTCTCTCAGCAGGTTTTCATGAAGGATTTCTCTGTACTTAACTCAGTTCAGCTTTCCTTAAACCCTGTCTACCCTCTTAGTCTCCGACGCTGCCATCTCCATGCTTCCCTGTTGGAATGGTACTGCACAGGTGATAAGCGATGCCTGGTTTCAATGAACACGATGCTAATAGTGGGTTCATCAAAACAGAGAATCTTATTTTTCATAGTCTAGGAGTTTTTAAGTGCCTATTAGCAGACTTTGAGTGGAACTTTATGGGTCTTTAACAAGGAGAGACTTCGGTTTGGCTATTCTGTATTAAAGTCCTGATTGGTGGAGTGTTACAGTGATGGTTGCCCTTCCAGAAGTTTTTCCCATCTCTACACAGGTCCTCTGGAGTTCAGCCAGAGTGACCACTGGGTTCTTGGTCACCTACCATGGCCGTTCTCCCACGACTAGATTCAAGATTCAATCCTGTCTGTGAGGTCTGCAGGCAGTTCACTCAACATCATGGCTTGGCTCTTGTTCAACTGTGGCAGCTTCTATAGCTAGTGTGTGGTTTTTCTAATCAGCCGAGTCAAATAAATTGACCACAGGCGGACTCTGAACATCTCAGCAATGATCAATAGAACGAGATGCACTTCAGCCAAACCAAAGTATCTGAATACTTGTGTTAATGTGGGATTTCAGTTTTTTGTTAAAAAAATGTGCAAATATTCCTAAAATCCTGTTTTCAGTTTCTCAATTGGAGCATGGAGTGTCGTTTGATGAGGAAAAAATGAATTATAATGATTTTAATGGGCGGCACGGTGGCGCAGTGGGTAGCGCTGCTGCCTCACAGTTAGGAAACCCGGGTTCACTTCCCGGTTTCTCCCTGCATGGAGTTTGCATGTTCTCTCCATGTCTGCGTGGGTTTCCTCCCACAGTCCAAAGACATGCAGGTTAGGTGCATTGGTGAGTCTAAATTGTCCCTAGTGTGTGCTTGGTGTGTGGGGGTGTGTGTGTGCCCTGTGGTGGGCTGGCGCCCTGCCCAGGGTTTGTTTCCTGCCTTGCACCCTGTGTTGGCTCCAGCAGACCCCCCGTGACCCTGTAGTTAGGATATGGTGGGTTGGATAATGGATGGATGGATGATTTTAACATAAGGCAGCAACACAACAAAATGTGATACAAGTGAAGGGGTCTGAATGCTTTCTGAATGAGATGTCCTCTTCCCCAATACATGACAAAATATTCTGATCCTTTAAAAATACAAAAAATATTTCCCCTTCAACTTCAGCTTAGTCTTGTTTTGTAGTGTCTCTACAGGTTCATATATCAGAATGGTTGCCTCTCATTGCTCTACAAATGTGTAGGTAAGTAATATTCCTAGTACATGGCATAAGACTTTTCTTTATGTGTATAAATGCAACATATTTTATGTGTAAATATTTAAATGAATCAAAAAAGCCAGTATGTCTTCATTACCATTTCAAATATAAATCACAATAATATAATAATTACTGATTATATTTGTTGTGTGATGATGGGGAAATAAAGGAACTCAGAATAGCCAAATAGTATTTGTGGAAACACCTCATAAACACGTTATGGTCAAAAACAGCACATAAATCTGCTAGGTGGTCTGTCAGCACTAAGCAAACACGCGGCTCCATGCTGCTTACCTCTTGAAAAGCGCCGTGTCCACACTTGACGACATATTAGTTCTGGGTGTAAAAGTGAAGGTCGCTTCCTACTTCTGATCAGCTTGTGCACCAAAACTCACCGTACCGCAGCACTGCTGGGGAGACAAGCATTAAGATTATTCAAGAAACAACGTGTTATTGCAAGTTACAAATACTTTGTCAAGTAAATCTAAAGCATCTCAAGTTTAAACCTATTTTTATTGCTGTAATACCATCATTTGCATGGTTTCCTGCTTACACCTACTGCTGCCATGAAATTCCTGCAGTCCACCTCAGGACAAAGCAGGGCATACTGAGAAGATGTTGGGCTCAAAATCTTCAGCATTTGTGGCCCCATAAAAGTGATTTCTTTGTACTTTTCAGGTAAGGCTCCTTGCTGTGGTGATTGCAATAAAATATGCCGTATAAAATGACTGCTGGTCTTGTGCTCACTTCTCCCGAGAAAAACTCAGGTGGATGAGTGGATTAAAGCAATTTGGTAGAAAATGAATGTGCTCAACAGTAATAATACATTCCAAGTGGACAACATCACAAGAGCAGACTATTACACCACAATGGGGGTCTGTGTTATGTCTTAGAGATTGTTGGGGTGACATCTCCTTAATAAATTATTATGAACTAGAACTGAACTACTCTGGCAGTTGAACAGGTCACTGCAATAGTTGACAAAAACAAAACATTGAACATAATTTACTTAGACTTTCAAAAATCATTTCACTCGGTTGTCCTGCACTGAAGATTGATTCTAAAAGTAGAAGGTGTAGGGAGTAGCTGTAGCTGTGAAACAAAATAATGACAGGGATTCGGGTGTAGTTAGAAAACATGTGAATGCTGCAGATGATACTAAAATTAAAGCAATGGCAGACACTGAGAAAGCAGCAAAACAATTCAATAGGACTTAAAAACTAAGTGAACACTTGGAAAATGTAACGTAGAAAAGTGCAAAGTGATATAGGTGGGCATAAACAATCATCAGTTATAAATACAAGGAGACACCGAGCTACAGGAAATTACCTATGAAGAGGATTTAGAGGTTTACGTTGACACAAAGTTTTCATCATCTAAGCAATGCGCAGCTGGCAAACAAAATGGTAGGCTATTGTATAATCTGTTGAATATAAATCAAGGGACGTTATGCTCAGACTATATAAAGCACTAGTGAGACCACATCTGGAGTACTGTGTGCAGTTAAGGCCACCATGGCACAAGAAAGACTTAGCAGCACTTGAAGCTGTGCAGAGGAGAGCAACCAAGTGCATCATGGGACTTAAAAGACATGTCCTACTCTGACAGACTCAGAGAATCATACCTGTTTAGTCCTGAGCAGAAGAGACTGTGTGGGGATCTAATTCAAGTCTTCAAAATTCATAAAGGCATTGATAAAGTAGAGCCAGCACAATTCTTTTAACATAAAGGGTGAATCACATACTTGAGGACATCAGTGGAAATGAAAGGGAAGGGCATTTAGGACTGAAGCCAGGAAGCACTTCTTTATGAAAAGAGCTGTGAAAATCTGAAACAAACTACTAAGACATGGAGATGAAGCAGAAGACCAGAGTACATTTAAGAAAGGTCTGCATGACGTAGTGGGACAGCTTAGCCATGAGCTAAACAAATGGGCAACAAATGGACTGAATGGCTTACTTCTCATTTGTCAAATTTGAAATGCTCTTATGTGACATTAAAAGAGTATAAACCTATGAGAAGTGCTCTCCAAATAAGGTAGAGAAAAGTAAAGATGGAACGGCACCTTCATCTGAGTGTTTCCTGACAGTGTTATTTTTATGTAGATATACCGAGTCCATGTAAGTTTATAATAAATAATATATATAAATAAATAATAAATTGCTTTTATTACTGTGTGAAAGACAAAGAAAAAAGCCCGCCAGTAGTTTGGGGTGTTTGGCGGTACCCCGTTTAATAAACTATGAAGTTGACCCCACGGGCATTTGAGGGAACAAAGGATAAGGCTAACAATCTGTCCTTTAGGCTTCTTAAATGGCTGCTCATCTACTGAACGTAGTCATCGCTGAGAGACATCCACAATGACAGTTGACTTCCAGTCACGTCTCTTCTTCTGCGGGTCCCAAGGTTGGAAACGTGGGGCTGGAAGTCACCCTCTGGTTTAAGGGAAACAATAGGGGTTTAGTTAAGGATGGGGTAACGCTCTGATCCTTCCCCGCACCTTCCATTTTAGAGCCAAGCAGCTGTTCCCACAGACGGCAAGTTTGAAGCTGTGCTATTTATTTGGGCCCAGAACAAGTATACTGGGACTGGGGGAGCCATGATCTTTTTGGTGTGAAATGTGGTGTACTTCTGGCCATACAACAGCTCTCTTTTTTAGTTATTTTTTACAACTTTTAAATGTTAAATTTTGGCCTCCAGATTATTACTATAGATTTTTTAATGAACTGTTAAATTAAACTGAAAAAGTGCTGCTGTCATCGCAAACCCAAATGTCAGGTCATCTCAAATAGCTTTTGGACAAGCAGCAAACTTGTGAAATGTCACAGGGTGGCTTAAAAGAATCTGATGGCTACCTACATCTATAACATCTGAGACTGTAAAAGACTCTGAGGACCATAAAATGGAATATATTAAATATAGCACTGTGATCACAACCGCCTAAAGACCTCTGCTACGCCCTATCAGAGGAGCTGCCCTTCAAAAGAGATGGTAAGGGCAAAAGGGAGAAGTTTAAGCTTGTGACTTGGAAGAGGTGAAGATGCATCAGATCAAGGATAAAAGGAGTGATTCCGACTTAGCCTGACTCATGTCACACACATGCGACTAGGAGACATCTTCAGGACTCTGACCAGGATGACAGGGAGGCCTCCTTCCTAACACAAGCTTGTCTTTCAATTCACAATTCGGAGGGATGCAGACTGGAGGATGAATGTTGGCACTTCTGGTGTCCCCTCATCAAACTACACTCCTTCCAGTGTGAACAAGTGCTTCCGGAATTCCAGGCTGAGAGCAAGTTCCACTAAATGTCCATTGGTGTTCATGAGAATGTGATTAAGTATTGTGTGTGCAGTGCGTACGCTCAAAGAAAGGCTTAAAGGGTTCACGTGCAGCCTTCCACACAAATGTCAAAACTTCTAAAAGAAAAATGGACGAGAGAACTTCTGTTTATTTATGACAACCCTGACCTGTACAGAGAAACTGGGAAATGAGGACACCCTGATCGAGTCAGGAAATAAACTCAAACCAGCTACATGATGACTAATAATACTAATAATGTATAATAATTCACATACTGAGTTGTTATTTTAATTTGCAATGGTGTGACAAACTTATTAAACCTCAAAAGTGATGAATATGATCTACAGACTGGATTTTATTTCCTTTAAGAAGGCGAATGCCTTGGTTTTCTTTTTTTATTTCAGCTTCAGGGAAATTCAGGCACATCTCAGGTAAGCTTCACTCCATCATGACCACTGCACTGGACGCCACTAACCGACTGGCAAGGCGCCACATCCAGCTCTCGCATGGTGTGGATGTACAACCATAAAACATCTGCCAACATGAAAAGGTTTCCTAACCTAATCAGAGCAATTGACATCACTCTTATTGCAGTAAAGGCGCCTAGCAGGAGTGAAGCTGCTTTTGCTAACCGTGAGCAGAGATATTTCATGAACACGCAAGTCGTCCGTGATGCCAAGGTGAGACTGACAAGCATCAGGACTACTTGGCCTGTCAAATGCACTATCATGACAATAAAGCTATCATACTTTACTGCTGCTTTAAGATAGAACTGTTAGGCATCCCTCGCAGACAGCAAAAGTTGGCTTCCGTTTCTCATGGAAAATAACAGCCATATGCCCGATTTACTTTTTGTTATTTTAACAAATCCTTTCTTTAAACAGCCCTAATGTGCCTGTCAGTGTCAGCAATAGCCACTGTAATTACCTCACCCACTCTGCAGCTTAGTTGGCCGCTTGCATGACACATAATGCCTAAAACGATGAGCCATATAAGAAAAACAAATATTCAGGTCAGCGGTTTTATATTTTAGGAGGAAAAAAAAAGAAAGAGAGAATCGGTTTAATTTTGTCCCAAATACTTCTGGCTGCATCACTAAACAGGTGTTCCCCACTGCAAAGTATCAAGTCAGTGACCACCATTTAAAAGCAAAGTTTTAAAAGAGTTGTGGGTGTTTAAATATTACAAATGTCTGCTTGTCTGCATTGCAGGTCATATTCTCAGTGAACGGTACCCAACCCGGACATCCTGCTGGACACCGAGTGCAGATACACCTGTTAGGGGATTACAGACCACAGCACTTGGCCCACTGGTACTACGGACTTCTTCTTCCACTAACGTGTGGTTTGAGAATTCGCCAGATTGACTAAAGCTTTGTGGTGTGTTGTCCATCGACTCCCAGCACAGTTTAAAATGATGAAGTGCTGGCCTATCTACTCATTGGCTGTGGAACCTCCTTGTTATGAAGCCTGGAGAACGCTTGGAAATAAAAAAACAGAATGGAGCACTCCAGTTTAATGCTCATTCAGTGTCAAGAACCAAGTGTCCTTCACTTTTATAATAGTCAGCCTTATTTAAAATGAGGACATGCTAAAAAGTCATTCAAAATAATACAATGACGTTTGAGAGAACGACATCATCATAGCACTGTGAAATAAATCATAAAAAAGTAAGAGACACCAGACAAAATAAGTCTTTTATTTAAAACAAACAATTACACAAATGCCATTCTTATGTCCATTACACTCAAGGCAACAATCAAGTTGAACAACATTTAACAACATAGTACAAATGCGACTGTATGATCCTTAGTAGCGCACGGATTATCATGTCTGGCTCAGCTCCACAAGACGGGGTCTGAATGCCAACTTCGCCATTGTCTGTGGAGTTCTCCCAATGCTTATCTGGTTCCTCCAGCTTTACTACCACATATTAAACACTGGGAGAGTAAACAAGTGTATGTGTTTGTGCCAGAGTGTACCCTGCAGTATACTGGCATCCCACCCAGGTCAAGTTCCTAGTCCCAGAGTTGCACTGTACTTTGAATGAAATCGCCACCACAAAAAACAGAAAAAGATGAGCAGAGAAAGTAAGGGTTAGTAGAGTCATAAAAACAGGATAATTGAATACATTTACAGAATGCTGATGACAGTGTGATCTGTAGTGAGAGTAGGGAGCAGGTTGAGGAGACCCTGGAGAGGTGGAGATGTGCTCTGGAGAAGAGAGGAATGAAGGTCAGTAGGAACAAGACAGAATACATGTGTGTAAATGAGAGGGAGGTCAGTGGAACGGTGAAGATACAAGGAGTAGAACTGGCGAAGGTGGATGAGTTTAAATACTTGGGATCAACAGTACAGAGTAACAGTGATTGTGGAAGAGAGGTGAAAAAGAGAGTGCAGGCAGGGTGGAATGGGTGGTGAAGAGTGTCAGGAGTGATTTGTGACAGACGGGTAACAGCAAGAGTGAAAGGGAAGGTCTACAGGATGGTAGTGAGACCAGCTATGTTATATGGGTTGGAGACGGTGGCACTAAACCAGAAAGCAGGAGACAGAGCTGGAGGTAGCAGAGTTAAAGATGCTAAGATTTGCATTGGGTGTGACAAGGATGAACAGGATTAGAAATTAGTACATTAGAGGGTCAGCTCAAGTTGGACGGTTGGGAGACAAAGTCAGAGAGCTGAGATTGTGTTGGTTTGGACATGTGCAGAGGAGAGATGTTCAGTATATTAGGAGAAGGATGCTAAGGATAGAGCTGCCAGGGAAGAGGAAAAGAGGAAGGCCTAAGCAAAGGGTTATGGATGTGGTGGCAGGGGACATGCAGGTGATGGGTGTAACAGAAGAAGATGAGGAGGACAGAAAGATATGGAAGAAGATGATCCGCTATGGCAACCTCTAATGGGAGTAGTCAAAAGAAGAAGACAACCTTTACTCAGTTATTTCTTTAATAGTGAAATGTTATTTAGTCAGTTGGGATTACAGCCTGTCTGCTAGAAGCATGGACTGTTAGATTAGCTTACTAATATAACTGTTTTCTGACTTCTTTACCATATATATGGCATAGTTATACAAAGATATGTAAGCCTTAAACATACATCTTCTACAAGAACTTTTACTTACTTATTTTTTGTGTCACATGTCTTGCCTGAGTCATTCCATAAAGTAAGCTCAAGCTGAAGAAGTTTACAAATCTAGTTACAATCACTTTTGTGACCATGTCCTACAACATGTGTTCTGAAACAGTTTACATGAACATGTTGACCTCTTCTATATGTCACTCTGCTAAGCAAATAAAGGGAAATGTAGAATAAGGTAGAATAAGACAAAGAGTCACCTTCACCAACAGTACTGCGTTAGTCATCACTGGCTTAAAGGCCATTTTCAGGTTTCACCCAGGTGCCCCCCAAATCTTTTCCCATCACTCTCCATGGTCCTGGGCCTTCTTTTAAGTGAACTCATTCTTTTCACATTATCTGATACGACCTCCATGCATGTATTCTTTAGCCTTTCTATAGTCCTCTTTCCCTCCACCACATTTATGCAACTCTTCTCCCAACAATCCTATTCCTTTCGTTCTACTTGTACAAAGCTTGATCAATTTCTGTTCAGCACACAACACCTGTTCTGTCACAAAAAAGTGTCAATGAAAACGACTTTAACTTCTAAGGTTCTTTATATATTGGTGGAAAGTTACTGCTAAAAATACATACATGTTTAGCCTTGATTGACATGTACACCCTGCAATACTTAACCACGTGGCATTCACTCATCACTAATATCTCAAGCACACAAATCAAACAGAGCAATATGGCCAGGGTTGGAAACCTCAGTGGCAAAACCTTACCAGGGGTTCGAGGCTGGCCGTTACAAGTGAAAAGGCCTTCCCAATTCTAACAGAATTAGCACAGCTTGCACCTTACAAAGCCAGGCCACCACCCTTGAAAGAGCCCAACAAACAACAAGTCACTCCGATCAAGCACACTGGGGCAGACATCAAGAAACAAGGTGCATTGTAGTGAGAAAATATTCAGGCTTTAATCGTTACTTATGTCTATTTGCAGAGAGAGCTGGCATTAAATGCTAGAAGTCAAAAGTAGAAGTTAAAACTTGAACAATTCAAATCAACATCAATACAACAAGCTTAGTATTAGAAAAACCAGGAAAAAGATGTCTGTAGTTTAAAAAGAGTCCATACTTCCTAATACAACTAAGGCCTTCCTAAAAATGAATGTTCCCTCATGGCACAGCCGTGTTCTGCTTCTTCTTTGGGACACACTGTAAGTGGTGCTGCGCTTTTGTTCTCGGACAGCATGATGGCTTGGTGCGGCTTCCTAAGTGCATTCCCTCTCATATCTCTGTCTCGTGGAGATCAACACCGCCTTGTCATCTAAAGCCGTTGCTTCTGGATCTCCCTTAATAGCACCCAAGACACGGCATTAGCAAGTGAGATGAGTACAAATTGGACGACTGTGAATTTACCCTTGCTCTTCTGTCAACCTGAAGTTATTTAAGCTAATTCGGAGGTACAAGTAAAATAACAAAGTGCCCATTTCACTGCTTCTTACAAAAATATTGTAGTAAGCAGCACATCTCACCAAAGAGAGTCTTAGGAGGACTGGTGACTAACAGCAAAATGTCCATGGCTGCACTGAGCCCTGCATTCCTGGCACCCCTGGAACATTCTTGTTGTACCCTATAAGCCTGGCAAGGCTTGAGAAGGCAAGTGGAGACTCCTGGGGCATTGTATAAATACCGCCTTGCAAAAAATAATGTGGTGACCACAGAAAGGGACATGATGGACAATGATGGATGAGGATCAAAGACACCGAGAGAGTGGAATAGCCCTGGCTTTTACAAGGCATTTTCAGCTTTAACAGCAGGAACAGGATTCTGCTAAAAGTACAAATGTGAAACTGTTAAATTAACATGCCCGTTATCAGCCTTAACCCTCATTCACCGTCTTTCCATCTTGGCGCTCATTACAAAATACACAATGGTTTGCTTACTGGAGGTTAAAAATAAATCTAAAAGAAAATCCTGAGACAAGACTTTCTCGGAGATAATTTCAACTCCCGCGAGACAAGACTTTTTGCCAAGAGATTTTGCCAAGTCCTGCCCTCCTCCCAAACATTTACAACCACGTCTACAGTCCAATCACTTCTCATTTGTGTGAATGCTATTGTCAGACACAGTTCCTGTGCTCTCAGCGGGGGCGGAAATAAAAGACAAAGAGTAGAAGACAAAGTAGAATGTCGTCAAGAGGTTCAAAAACGTTGGAGTGATGCACAAGCAGAGCAGGTTAAAGATAATGAAAGTACTAAAATTCGAAAGTCTCAAAAAACTGATAGTAAAGATCGCATTAGCGCTAACAAACAGAAATTATTACTCGGTGAAATAACGGAACAGCGAAAAGAGATCGAATATATTATTTGGATTTAAACTTTAAGTTGGAGACTTGAAGATCGTCTAATTCGTGTTGCCCTCAGGGAAAATAGTGTTTCTTCCCAATGAAGAGGCGTATCTGTGAGAATTAAAAGATTTGTTGTTTGGTGAAAGTGAAATCCACAAATGTGAGCGGCAGAGACGTGAAGTTGGCTAGCAAAACGAGCAGAGCCCAGAGTCTTCTAAAGTTTTGGTTAACATTTGCATGTTTGACAAAATTAGTATCGAGTCTATATATCAATTCTGAGTCTCAACTTCAATGTTCTGTTAAAATACATTGCTTATATCTGTCAGTCTGTTCGGATGAAGATACTAAATAAGAGTACATATAATGGACCCCTTTCCTAAAGTGTCTTCTAAAACTTTCACCTTCCTTGTTAGCACTTCAGATACTGGTCTTCATTCAGCTTCTCCACATCATCATACAACACCTTCCTGTCAGCTGTTCCTCAGACATTTTGTTGCTAATCTCTTGGTTAAACGCACACAATTAAAAGTATAATATAGTGTCACGCAGGCGCGTGGAGAGGGGACAGGTGACAGGTGAAGGGCTCTAGTGACTGTAACTCTACTGCTGCATCAGGCGTTGACAATGTGTCCTAGTGCCATTCTCTCTTCCTCCCTCTGCAGACCAGATGATTGACGGCTATGACACCTCTGATGCCACTTCAAATGTCTTCCTGCCAGATGGACTGAAAACCGAACGTTCCACCATCTTTTACAGGTCTGTCCCGAACTCACATCTGGAAAGATCTCTCTGCAATGACTGCATGTTTTCTCATTTTGCTTGCTGTTCAGTTATACGGGGTTACCTGGCTGGTACACAACAGCAGCATCTAAGGATATGAAAACAACGTGCTATTTTTCAGCCAGGGTTCTCCCAGTACAGTAGGGCCTACTGTAAATGCTGTTTTTATGTTTATTTTGTCCTTAGTCCTTTTTACCAGTGTTGATTATTTAGTTACTTTATGTCAGTGTGGATTGTGTTACGTTCCTTGTGCTGTGTGGGTGGTCCCCAAGTGGCGAGGTCACTTGCCCATCATCACAAGGTACTGCCCACCGTGCTATAACGGCAGAAGGTATCCCACAGTGCCTTACGGGTTCATCTGAATGCGTTTGTGGTGTGGCGATTTCTGAAATGTTGTGATTTTTGATTTGTGCTTTTGTGATTCTCTAGATTTTTAACATGTGCTCTGTTTTTTTTTTTTTTTTTCTTTGCCTTGGATTTTATATTGCGACTTTGTTGGCTTTGTTTTGGTGTTGCCTTTTCAGGAAATTCCTTGTACTCCATGGAACTCCTTTGTATTTTCCCCCACTATTGGGCATTTTTGGAATAGTTTGGGAAATGCGTGATTTGGGAAACCTCAAGCACGTAACATCATGAGACTTGCCATCGAACTGAGCGTGACAGTTTAGTAAGTGAGCACTGTCAAAACAAGGACATCGAACAGGGTTCATTATTATGTGTACTCACACTCAAAACATTCAATGAACTTCTATCAGTAATGGCACACTTCCCCACTCAGTCAAACAGTATGTATTTAACATATACAGCTGGCTTTAAGTCTGCGGTGGGCTGGCTCCCTGCCCGGGGTTTGCTTCCTGCCTTGTGCCCTGTGTTGGCTGGGATTGGCTCCAGCAGACCCCCGTGACCCTGTAGTTAGGATATAGCGGGTTGGATAATGGATGGATGGAAGGTGGCTTTAAATCAAAATAAAGTTCAGATGTTGGTAGAACTACATTCAGACATATCCACTATTTCACTCAATTTTTTCACTTTTATTAATTAAAATGGACTTATCTTTCTTAACCCAAGCAATCCAATGTTATTTCTAATAATATTAGCTAGCTTATCATAACAACATTAGATCTTATTGTATCAATGTATATATAATTAACATTACTTACTGTATATACTTGCAGATAAAGTCCTCCCGTAGATAAGTCGAGGCTTGATTTTACTGTATAATTTCCAGTATTTTATAATGTCGGTCATATAAGTCCATCCATGCATTATCCAACCTGCTATATCCTAACTACAAGGTCATTGAGTCCTGCTGGAGCCAATCCCAGCCAACACCCGGTGCAAGGCAGGAACAAACCCCGGGCAGGGCGCCAGCCCACCGCAGGGCACACACACACCAAGCACAAACTAGGGACAATTTAGAATCGCCAATGCACCTAACCTGCACGTCTTTGACTGTGGGAGGAAACCGGAGCACACATGAGGAGAACATGCAAACTCCACGCAGGGAGGACCCGGAAAGTGAACCCAGGTCTCCTTACTGCGAGGCAGCAGTGCTACCCACTGCGCCACAGTGCTGCCCGTCATATAAGTCAAATGCAGGAAAACTCCCGTACAAGTGATTATGATTTGCTAACACCCACCTGAAAGAGAAACCACGGAGCACACTGTCTTTTTTTTATTTATTGTGCCTATGTGACCACACAGTGATACCTGAACTATTCTGAAGCAACGGTTGCACTGATTTGTGTTTTTTGTATCTCATAGCCTCATACACCTTTATCGTAAGAGCATCCGTTATCTATGATGGAGCGTTAGAACAGGGGAAAATATGAAGCTGATTTTAAATTAAACATCATTGAAGCGGCAAAATAAGTTGGTAACTGCACTGCTGCAACAAAATTCGATGCGTCTGAGAAACTGATGTGAGACTATAGGAGGCAAGATGATGTCAAAAAATAAAAAAATTAAGTGTTACATTTTTGAACGGGCGTATGAGTCGGGGTCTGATTTTATGATTGATTTTTTGGGTTTCAAGACCTAACTTATATGCGAATATATACGGTAACTTGAATTACGCAGTTATTAAATCAACTTCTGGACAGCTAACTTATTTATTTGTTTATTTCGGGTGATTTCTGTCCATCTCTAACAATCAAATCAGGAGAGACCTGGCAAATGCTGCATGAACAAGGCTGCGGTTCCAGAATCAGCCCTAGGGTGCTGAAAACGAGCCAGCCATCTCTGTTGGATCCTTTGTCACCTCTTCTCCCAATCTCTGAGTTTACAGCAGGGATCTCAAACTCCAGGGCCCTCATGTATAAACGGTGCGTACGCACAGAAATGTTGTGTAAGAATGTTTCCACGTTCAAATCGCGATGTATAAAACCTACACGTGGCATAAAGCCACGCACTTTTCCACGGTACCTCATAGCTTGTCGTACGCAAGTTCTCCGCTCGGTTTTGCAGACTGGCGGCACCCAGCGTCAAAGCAATGCTACTGTTCTTGTGTGGTTACACCTTATTTTCCTTACGCGGCTTTATAAATATACTGAAACTAACTGCATATGTTTTACTAGTGTAACGCATCTGATTGTAATTAACTTGTAACAATATAATGGTCCAGGGAACAGCCATAGTATTCCAAATACCATAACTGCTTTAGTGTTGTTACTCTCACTGCACCTTCTTCTTCTTTCAGCTCCTCCCGTTAGGAGTTGCCACAGCGGATCATCTTTTTCCATATTACTCTCACTGCACGACTCGGAGTATTTATATCACTGTATCTGAGTGTGAATCACAGCAGCAGCTGATCGGAAAGAGAATTATCGGTATACAGCTTTAAGGACACGCTGTCTCAGCCACTGCAAAACGTTTCAAAGCCTTTCCTGTACGGACCTCGCGGTTCAGAAACAGTTTCATCTCAAGAACTTTAAATGCACTCAATCAATTGCTCCTTGTAGAACTGTTTGTACTTATAAGTACAATCACCCCACTGTAAACTTGCACTATAGTTATAATATCTCACAACCTGAGCCACTTTATAAAGCGCATATTTACATATGATGACGATATCATTTTTAAGGTGAAATGCAGCAAAATATGTTTATTATATTATACAGATAAAACTTTAACTTCATTTAAATAATCTATATTCTTCACTGGGAGTGTCGTGAAGGATAGAATAATTAAACATGTACTACGAAGATATTTCAATGTTCTTTAAACGTTTTGAAGAATCGGCGCTAAGCTTACAGATGGCTTAACGTCTATTACAGAGCTGATTGTATGGCGATCGGTTACTTGGGGAAAGAAAAGGAAGGACTGCAGTGACAGCTACGCCAATATATATTGAATATAAAACAGAGAGAAAATAACAACACAGCTAAAAACACAGCAACAAATTTCGGCAAAAGTTAAATGCTTGTGTCATGAGCACGAGGCGGCTATACAGTGTCTGCAACAGACGTAGCCATCCACTGTGCATAAGCTACCTTACTGACGGGCGGGCGAAGGAGCCACCGATTCTTCCTCTGCCCAGTGCCACCACAAGCCTGGAGCCGCCCCTGAGTACTGCTGCAATAAATTATTTCATCGAAGGTCGCGCACAATCACTGCGCCATGAAACACATGTTTAATAACGTGCTTTAACTCCTATCATCATGAAAATGACATCACGTATACATCTCAGTATTTTAGTTATTCAGAGAGCTGTAATATCACGAATGTAATGGACTCTGTGTCCAGTCGGAGGAAGAGAGCCAGTTTAAGAAGCAAGTAGTGATTCCACACATAGAGCATACGAGTAGAAGATCAAATACAAAACAAAGCATTTAACGTGCTACTTTAATTACGATGTGATTTGAGAAACTGGTCAATTAAACGATTTTAAGATGAATTTTATGATGTTCTACTTTAATGACAAAATAAACTACGTGATTAAAGTGGAAATGTCGAGATTGAAGTTGGCATTTCGTGCTTTTTCCCCACTGTGTGCTTTTTTTTCTCTGTACCCTAATAAGCTTTCATATGACACTTAGACGGTGGGCTACGACTCACCTTTCCACGGCGACTTTGATATCTGACAACTTCTTTTTTATTTCCGGCACTGTGCGATTTTGTGAATGTGAGCTTTCAAGTTTCTCCAACACGCTATGTCACTCGATCAACTTCATTTTGCTGATTATACCACGGTTTATTTGAACAAATAGTATGTTTTTCCTTTGCCTCCACTTGGTATTCGCTGAAATTCTTATATTTTCCCCGTGCTTTTCCCATTGTCTTTTCACAGAAGGCTGCGCTTAAGGGCGGTTTATATTGATTTGCATATTCAAATAGGCGTAATTCTGGGAGGATTTGGGGCGTTACAAAATGCGCGGGCACGAGCGTTAGTTTTCACGCTGATCGGGATTTATGTAGCGGAAGAACGTGGAAGTTGGAGTACGCACAGATTCCTGCATCTGGATTTTTCTGTGCAAGCACATTTCGGCTTTTGTGCTTACGCCATGTTATAGTGCGAGTTCTACGCACGGCGTTATACATGAGGCCCCAGGACTGGAGGGCCGCAGTGGCTGCAGGTTTTCATTCTATCCCTTCTCTTAATTAGTGACCTGTTTTTGCTGCTAATTAACTTCATTTAAATTAATTTTAATTGACTTGCTCTTCAAGACTCAAGCCCCTCAATTGTTTCTTTTTCCTTATTTAGCTGCCAAACAATAATGAGATATAAAATGAGCCAAAACATGACCAGCAAACTGTGTCCATCACACAATATCTGAAAATAAAGAAAGATGAAGGTCTCAGGAGTGTTGATCTGCTCAGGTCCACAAAACATTTGACCATTGCTCTTAGAAAAGAGAAAATCAACAATTTTGGAAATGTCTGCTATTGCACAATGAGAGCAGCAACAAGCCACAGAATTAAAGAACGGGTTTAATTAACAACAAGAATCGGTGCCTCATTAAGCAGCTGGTTGAGTGAAATTGGTTGGAGGTCCTGACAGTTGATCTCCTGTTGGCTCACTCACTTCACATTTCATGTTTAAGGAAAGAAATGAAGCAATTCAGAGGAATGATGAAGAAATTCAGGGGAACAAATCTTAAAAAAACAAGTAAAATGAAAGGAAAAGGAGTTAATTAGCAGCAAAACCAGATCAACAATTAAGAAAAGGGTTAGAATGCAAACCTGCAGCCCTCCAGGACCACTGGTTTACAGAATGTTCTCCAGCTATGGAAAATATCCTGTGTAGTCGCAGTGCTAACAAAAAGTGGCTTCCAATGATCCCAAGAACTTTGAACCAGTTGCTCTTACGAAATACATCATGAAGACCTTTGAGAGGCTGGTCCTGAAACAGATCTGAACCCCTGGTTTCAGAACATCTGATCCTCTGCACTTTGTCCGTTAGGTAGATGTAGGTGTGGATGATGCTCTCACTGTATCTACATGCTCCAAGGACCCTACTCCCACTTGGATAAAGCCAGCACCACAATCAGGATAATGTTCTTTGATGTCTCCAGTGTATTTAGTATCAGTCTACCTCATCAGCTGGAAAAAAAAAGCTCAAGAATGTCCATCTTTATGATCCAGGAGATTGTGGGGGCATCGACTACCTGACCAGAAGACAGTACTTGGTGAGGAAGAGGGATTGTGTATCAGAAATGGTGGTGTGTTATTCTGGAGGACCTCAGGGAACTGTCCTGTTGCCCCTCCTGTTTACGGTCTACACAACAGACTTTTAGTATAATACCAGCACTTAAGATCAGTATGACAAAGCCAAGGTGCTGGACTTCTGGTGTGTCAAAGAGCCCCTGAGACCAGTCACCATTCAAGGGTGGATGTGAAAGTGGTGCAGAGCTACAGGTTCTAGGGGATCCATAAGAACACAGCAGTGCTTTAAAAAACAGGCCAGAGCAGACAGTACCTTCTGAGGAGACTCCGGTCATTTGAAGTATGCAGCAAGCTGCTGGAAATGTTTCATCAGTCGGTAGTGACCAGTGTGGTGTTCTGCACTGCAGTCTCCTGGGGAGGCAACACAAAATGCCAGAACAAATGTTTCAGGAATGGCTACTCCATCACATGGCTAACCCTGGACAAACTGGAAGCTGTTGTGGAAAACAGAATGGTGGCAAAACTGGATGCCTTCATGAAAACTCCCCTCCAGAGGGCGCTCTCTTGGAGCATTTTCAGCAGCAGGCTCATTTCTCGACTGTGTGCCGAGAAGCAGCTTGGCTGTCAGGTAACTTAATGCTTACTCCTGACGTCCCAAGCTAAATGCTTTTATACTCTAAGTCCAATTTGCTATTTCTGCAAAAAATACATTTATTATTTATTAATTTATCTATCTATTAATTGATGTATTATTATCTCCCAGTGTCTCGATTTTTGTATATATTCCTGCTTGTGGTATGCATCTAAAATTCCCCTTTACCTAACTTCACTTTCTGTGTATCTCAACATTAATAATTCTGTAGTCAGCCTTTCCTGATGTTTGGGGGTCAATAAATTTGCCAGTGCGATAAAAACTTATCAAAAATGAGTCTCCACAACCTCTCAAAAGCCAAGCAATTCAGAAATAAAATGTATTTACCAGAAGCCTTTAACTTTCTTTCCAGATGAACTTGAACCACAATGCAACAAAAGGAATTGATCTTTATGTACATAAAACATGTTTATTTTAAGTTAAACAGACTGTGCATAATTAAAATGTGTACCACTTTTATGTATTAATTTTAAAAAAGATTAACTTAAAATAGGTGAGAAAAAAAAAACAATCCCTGAGGCTGATTAAGCCCCTGTTGAAAACAAAATAACTTAATGGTTTTGTTTCAATGTCATTAAGTTGTGTTAATGTGACATCTGACAGATTTGCGTCAACATAACTAGAAAATGCTGCTTAATATCAAATATAATTTGAAGTTAAATTAACTTAAATAAAACAAAGCAAACAATCCTGTTAGTTTCTTTATTGAGTGCAATGTAATTCATACTTACGTGTCTTCTCTGAAGATTTGGCACAAACAGCAATAAATAAACACAAGTATACATTCACAGGCAACGTGTAGATACAACACAGGAGATACGAATGAGTTTAAACACTAAATAGCAAAAGAAGAGAACAAAAGAACTTTTGAGACAATGTAATATCATTTAAAAGAAGGATGGCTAACAAAAAATGCAATACTGTGGAACGGAGCGAAAATCTACAAAGTTAGCACTCAAATACAATCGTACCGTTTACTGCATCGTTAACACTAAAGACTCCACTGCCAGCTATTCATTACACTACACAGGTAACTTGAAGAAATGACACCGCAAAATTTGCCTTAAATCTGAGAACAACTGTGCCCGGGCCTAGTGGACCCGACGGGGTTTCTCCAGATGCGATAAGAGAGCCATCGTCATGTACGGCAAGCGGTTCTCTCGCCGGAGATGCTCGTTCCGCTCGCTCCACGGTTCACATTTCAGGTGCCCCACTCCGAACACTGCCGCCACCCGAATTGAGCAGAACGGGACCTTCGCCGACCGTGGTTTTTATCCCCAGATCACGTGATGCTCGTAATCCCGTGAGATTTATCGTCTGCTGGTTGTGCGTCTGTCGCGATTAGGAAAGCACATCGAACTACTGTATTAGACTCAATGGGATTAAATTAGGGTGGCAGGCTGGCGCAGTGGTAGCGCTGCTGCCTCTTACCAAGGAGACTTGGAGACCTGCGTGGAGTTTGCATGTTCTCCCCGTGTCAGCGTGGGTTTCCTCCCACAGTCCAAAGATTTGGTACATTGGCGATCCTAAATGGTCCCAGCTGGCACCCTGCCCGGGATTTGTTCCTGCCTTGCGCCTTGTCCCTCGGATTAAATCAAATGAATTAAATGAGACTGAAAATCTCGATTGGAGGAGCTCATGGAACACTATTTGTGCTGCAATGAAATACATTAAAAAAAGGTAATTATGAAATAAATAATCACATGGAGCTGCCGAAAGAAGACGAAGAAGAATGAAAAAGCAAAAAGCGTAATGATATGTTCAAAAAAGTAGTTCGATTTTGAAAAACTGCAACGAATGTATACAAAAGATTGATAGACGACAATACCAACATGAAATGACAACTTTGAAATAATAAGATCTTTTGAAATGTGCTGTCTGTAAAAGTCGCAGTCAGTGTAGTAGGTAGGGGCGGCACATTTTCGGGGGCGGCATTATTGGCCAATTCAATCAATTAATAGAATAGCTGCTTTCATCATAAAATATTTAAATAAAAATTGTAATTCCCCACCGTGCTAAACAAGTTTCAAAAATTGTTTGAATCAATTACTGTATGTGCACCCCACGATTTTATTTAGTCACATACAACCACGAAAATTGTGGTTAAAGAAAAAGTGTTTTGCTTTTAAGTGTATTTATAACTAAAGTAAATACAATCGTTTTAATTTTAAAAATGTATATTTTTTTTACAAGGTTTATGTATTTATGTAGTTCAGCTTTGAGTAAAGACACAAGTAGCACTGTGCCTCGAAATTGACTCCAATTTGATTCTGTCTTCAGAATTAGAAAGACAGACACAGCTATGCACTGAATAATAAATGTTACTCTCTCAAGAGGCCAATCATGCATCTCTGATCTCCTTTCCACAAGAAACCATTAAACCAGAGAAGTGTAATAACATATTGTGAAAAGGAACACAATGGAAAGCTAAAGCTGTTTAGAGAAATGAACGACCCCATCTGGGAGGCTGGCCACCCCTTTGCATTTATATCTGCCATGATGTGCTCACGGTGGGGACAGACGGCACTTTACAAAACTGGATTTGCTGTGTCATAATCGTGGATACAGATTAGCGTCCATTAGTACTTCCATTCCTTTAATATCACTGGAAATTTGGATGAAAACATCAGGGACATTGGCAAAAATGTGTCTATGATTATCTCAGATGGTTAACTGTTGCTGTTATATTAACCCCTTTGTTTTGGACCTGCTGGCTGGACCACACAATATTGCAAAATCAAATAGAAAACCAGCATAAAATCATTTATTTACTCCCCATTACAATTAAAGTACAGCATTTTGCCATGAAAATTGCCATCATTGCATATCATGCTGCAATGTTTTCTTTCTTCCACTAAGATGGCCAGATTGCTGCACCAGAGCCACACCTGCCCCCATGGCTTCTCTCACTGTCCTAATAAAGTACGTATTGATCTACTCAAAGAGATTTGTATATCAGCTTTTAAATAACACAACACCACTTTTCACGTTGTATGTTTCCTACTTTCTATTTCTAGATTTTTTTTTGTAAAGACTAGGGGGCTTTGCCCCCTGCTCACTTTGCTCACCAACCTCCGAGCCTGCACTACACGCTAGACCAGGGGTCCTCAATCCCAGTCCTGGAGAGCCGCAGTGGCTGCAGGTTTTTGTTCTGACCTTGTTGCTTAATTAGAAAGCAATTCTTGCCAATAAAGCACTAACAAGCTATGAAATTAAATTAACTCTGCTATGTCAGGTCATTCTCATATCCTAGATTTTCTTTCCCTTTCTATCATGCAAATGATTTGAAGGCTAAAATGGACGAGTAATTCTCAGTCCTTCACTTTTTTCTCTTCATTTTTCTTCCAAGTATTTAATTAAACCCACTAGTGCAGATAAATACACACAGGTGTAAATGTAAATAAGCTAAATGGAGAAATGCTGCTCTCTCTTGTCATTTGCATGTTATTGATAATAAGGAGCAATTAAAATAGCTGTTTAAGACAAAATTAAGCAATAAGGGCTCAAAATCACTAAAGTGAAGCAGAAGTGTTACTTTAGCAATAAGTGCTTTTTATTAAGCAACTGGGTTGGAGCAAAAACCTGCAGCCACTGCGGCTCTCCAGGACCGTGATTGAGGACCCCTGTGCTAGACTCTTTGTGGTTCTGCCGCTCGCGTATAGGGATGCAGATGTACAATTTAAACAGGTTGTCATTTTCACGGGAATTGTTACATATGCATAATAGAACTAACTATTTTACATCACAGCGAGTAATTAACCATAGTAAAAAATAGTAAAACACAAAAAAGTGAAATAAAATTATGTTTCATGTTGCATTAGAGGTATTCATTGTGTTATACATTTTCGTTCTGTTTTGCTTTGAAATTAACATGCAAATACTTTTTGCACTTACACTTTTACTGTAAAACTTCAGTAAAAATAATACTTGGAATTAACTTTTCATCAATATCGCATTGAATTTTGATTCTGTGTTTGGACTTTCATCGTGACAATGAAACCTATAACTGCCTGTGAGTGAATTTCATTTCTTTCTCTCTAATAAATAAACCGACTTTTTCGAATGTTTGTGTCTGTGATTTGTTAATTGTCATAGCAAAAGCTATTCTAACGGGAAACTGTAAATGTTTTAATACAAATGGCATATCAAGATCTCTTTGGTGTCTAATGTTATCCACAGAAGATGTACTACATTACCTTTGTTGTCGCCTGTTAAAATTTTACATGTCAGAATTGTTCAACCAATTTTAAATACAACTAATCTTGTTTTATGGCACAGCCCATCACTCGATACATCCTTCTTTCAACAGTAATTCGGCCGGTGGAAGACCAGACGGTGTTAACAGTTGTAGATATTCTTCAAGATATTGTAAGTTGATGTTTTCATCTTCTGCACAATCACCACCAACTGTTTCAGCAGAGTCTATTGATACGCATTTAAATAATTTGATTGTAACAATTTATAAGAGCTGAGAGCGCAGGAACTGTGTCTGACAAAAGCATTCACACGAATGAGAGGTGAGAGGACCGAGGGCGTGGGCCGTTAACCTGAAATGGTTGAGAGGAGGGCAGGACTTAAAGAAATCCCTTGGGAATAGTCTTGTCTCATCTCAAGATTTTCTTTTATAATAGAGAGATGTTTTTGAATCTTGCATCTCTTCGTATATTGTAATTTGTAGAACATTAGAACAGCCCAGAAGAGAACAAGCCACTCAGCCCCACAAGGCTTGCCAGTCAACTTAATTCTTATAAAAAACATAACACAATATAAACATCCGTGTACACAGTACGATCTGCCCTTCTAAATGATACATGGGCCAGGGCTTACAATAATGGATATGGGTAATTACTTGAAGACATGTTGTTTGTACTGCTTCTAAACAGTAAACTGTACTAGACATATTACAGAACATTTTTTTACTGGTTGTTCCTGACACATTCATTTACATTTTTATAGCGTTAGTAGGATTATTCCAAAAATAAAAATAATAAAAATAAAATAAAAATAAGAAGAATGTTGAAAGTGCATTTTCTTCGTAAAAACGTTACTGCATTTTGCAGCTTATTCTGCAGTAACATACAGTGGTGTGAAAAACTATTTGCCCCCTTCCTGATTTCTTATTCTTTTGCATGTTTGTCACACAAAATGTTTCTGATCATCAAACACATTTAACCATTAGTCAAATATAACACAAGTAAACACAAAATGCAGTTTTTAAATGATGGTTTTATTATTTAGGAGAAAAAAATCCAAACCTACATGGCCCTGTGTGAAAAAGTAATTGCCCCCTTGTTAAAAAATCACCTAACTGTGGTGTATCACACCTGAGTTCAATTTCCGTAGCCACCCCCAGGCCTGATTACTGCCACACCTGTTTCAATCAAGAAATCACTTAAATAGGAGCTGCCTGACACAGAGAAGTGGACCAAAAGCACCTCAAAAGCTAGACATCATGCCAAGGTCCAAAGAAATTCAGGAACAAATGAGAACAGAAGTAATTGAGATCTATCAGTCTGGTAAAGGTTATAAAACCATTTCTAAAGCTTTGGGACTCCAGCGAACCACAGTGAGAGCCATTATCCACAAATGGCAAAACATGGAACAGTGGTGAACCTTCCCAGGAGTGGCCGGCCGACCAAAATTACCCCAAGAGCGCAGAGATGACTCATCCGAGAGGTCACAAAAGACCCCAGGACAACGTCTAAAGAACTGCAGGCCTCACTTGCCTCAATTAAGGTCAGTGTTCACGACTCCACCATAAGAAAGAGACTGGGCAAAACGGCCTGCATGGCAGATTTCCAAGACGCAAACCACTGTTAAGCAAAAAGAACATTAGGGCTCGTCTCAATTTTGCTAAGAAACATCTCAATGATTGCCAAGACTTTTGGGAAAATACCTTGTGGACTGATGAGACAAAAGTTGAACTTTTGGAAGGCAAATGTCCGTTACATCTGGCGTAAAAGGAACACAGCATTTCAGAAAAAGAACATCATACCAACAGTAAAATATGATGGTGGTAGTGTGATGGTCTGGGGTTGTTTTGCTGCTTTAGGACCTGGAAGGCTTGCTGTGATAGATGGAACCATGAATTCTACTGTCTACCAAAAAATCCTGAAGGAGAATGTCCGGCCATCTGTTCGACAACTCAAGCTGAAGCGATCTTGGGTGCTGCAACAGGACAATGACCCAAAACACACCAGCAAATCCACCTCTGAATGGCTGAAGAAAACAAAATGAAGACTTTGGAGTGGCCTAGTCAAAGTCCTGACCTGAATCCAATTGAGATGCTATGGCATGACCTTAAAAAGGCGGTTCATGCTAGAAAACCTTCAAATAAAGCTGAATTACGACAATTCTGCAAAGATGAGTGGGCCAAAATTCCTCCAGAGCGCAGTAAAAGACTCATTGCAAGTTATCGCAAACGCTTGATTGCAGTTATTGCTGCTAAGGGTGGCCCAACCAGTTATTAGGTTCAGGGGGCAATTACTTTTCACACAGGGCCATGTAGGTTTGGATTTTTTTTTCTCCCTAAATAATAAAAACCATCATTTAAAAACTGCATTTTGTGTTTACTTGTGTTATATTTGACTAATGGTTAAATGTGTTTGATGATCAGGAACATTTTGTGTGACAAACATGCAAAAGAATAAGAAATCAGGAAGGGGGCAAATAGTTTTTCACACCACTGTATTTGTACAACATAAGTAACCCTTCAACTGTAAAAATTGTGAAAGTGAAGTGTCTGACGTTTATTTTGAGAGGTAGAACAGGAGTAATTATTGAAGGATGATGAAGTTATAGCCAGTTAGATCCAAGTAGCAGCAAGTGGATACACATTAGGCCGAGTTTAAAGAGTTAATATATGGATACTTACAGTTGTTATTCTGTCCTGTAATTACCAGAAATTATATTACACCCCCTTTACCTCACTTCCTAATCAAAGAACAAATGTAGGAATGCCCCTCTAGTTACATGAATTCCCAAATGGACCTTAACAATGGAAGAGTTCACATCACTAGAACGTACATGTTATGCATAAACCCTTTCACTCTGTACTGTGTGGTTCTTAACGTAAATGCAGAGTGTACACAACATTATGGTACACCCTCAGTGTCTGATGCTTCAGAATGTTCACCATTTCTGATGTCACTCTGGCCCGGTACTTCATGGAATTTCACAAGTCCCTTATTTGAGAACTTCATACAGTTGGGTTAAGAAGGTTCTTCTGTAACTTTGAACTTTGGCAAATACATCTAACTATACTTTGTCCTGTTCAAGCCCTTTGGGTGTGGTGCACATTAATAATAATAATAATTCTTTACATTTCTATAGCGTTACTCTCACTACTCAAAGCGCTTTCCTCTTGTGAGTGAGGAGCCACTTCAGCCAGTAATGGAAAGAACAGGAATAATAAGTAATAGCAAACCTCCTCTCCAGCTACTCTTTACTGCTCAATAAGAACAGCTATGTGTGTAATCTCGTCAGCTCACCAGAGTTATCTGTTTTTGCACGTCACCCTCCTGAAACAACAAAGAAACCAATAATACACTCCAAGGATATGTTCTGTGTTATTCAAATCATTTCTTCACAGTCGTGGCATCTATTAATTTGCTACATGAAATTGTGTTCTAAAGTGAAGTGTGCATTATACATTTTAAAAATACTTACTGTGGGGTAGACACAGAGGGGTCTGCCTCTAGTGGTCTAAAGCCAGACCCTTCTCAGTGCTCCAGATGCTCCAATGTCCAGGCTAAAGCACTTTTCGACTGCCAATTTTGGAAATGTGTGATCTACTACATTAAGAAGTAATATTATTCTACAAAAATTAACAGGAAACTAAAACTGCAGTGACTGGCAAAATCCCACACAAGCACCAAGAGAACATGCAAAGGCCAGAGAAAGGCTGAACCCTGATCTCTGCCACCACAAACACAACGGGATACTTACAGTATTTTGCCTAAAAAGAGATGACAGGACTCTTTTTGAGATCAATCAGTTTACCTTTAGAAGAGCAAGAGAGTGCAGATTTTTAGCAAAGAGACACAAAGAGAAAGAAGTCCATCTATCCATCTTGGATAGGGCATCTTAATCCAATTTAAGATTGCAGGGGTGCAGAGCCTATGTAGACAATACAAGGTGCCAATCCACACTCACATCCGAGTCCAAGGGGAGAACAGGCACAGCTCACACAGCAAGCCTCCAGACCGACACACATATTCCCCTTTATACATTGTATATTCTGCAAATGTTTATAGTTTAAGTTGCTTAATTTACGTTAATTGTAAGTGATGTGCTCGGTTTATAAGCAGCTCCAAAGCTACCAAGTTAAATTATTGTACAATAAGGACTGGCAAATAAAACGGATTCTCATTCTGATGTTGGGCTACTGATGACCAAAGACACCCAAATAAATCTTTTCTGAAGCAAACTGCACACTGTGGGTGTTCAAGCTGCAGGGAAAAAAAATAAATACATGAAATCACAGGATCATAAAAGTCAATCTCAAAAACACCCTTCTTGCTGAGACCATAACAGTTCTAAGTCAATATAAACCCCACCAGTTGACGTCCTCTTCTTGTGTCCTTAAAATGCTACAAAGGGAAAAAATGAAATAAAAAATGATGAGGACCAAAGACTCGTGGAAGACTTCCATCCTTTAAACACCCCATTCCCAGTATGCGTGGAAGCTACGACCTAGAGAAGATACAGCAGTGCGCCCTCCAGTGGCTAACGTCTTGAAATACAGGGTGCAACAAAAGATCCTAAAATTGTCCCTGGTGTGTGCTTGGTGTGTGGGTGTGTGTGTACCCTGCTGTGGGCTGGTGCCCTGCCCGGGATGTGTTCCTGCCTTGCGCCCTGTGTTGGCTGGGATTGGCTCCGGCAGACCCCCGTGACCCTGTAGTTAGGGTATAGCAGGTTGGATAATGGATGGATGGATGGATCTATTTTACATAGATAATATAAAGGAATGTGAGCCTAACTGGGATGAACAGGTTTGGAAAAATGAATGAATCAATAAATGAATGAGATGATGCATTTTACTTGACTTCATTGAGCATTTTAGCTGTCTAATTTATAACGTTTAACCTAAAATTAGGCATAATGCGTTTATACATTTTATTTAGCATTATTGCCATTTTTCTAAATGTTACATAGAAAACAAATTGGATGCATCGTACATCTGTTTTATAAATGTTATAAAGAAAAAACAGAGAACCTGCTCCTGATACCTGGGATTGGAAAATGAATAAATGACATACTGTATTTTATATATTTTTGTAGTATCTTATCTGTTTTTATAGATTTTATGGAAAGGCACTACACGGTACGAAGCCACTCAGTGTCACCCCTACGGGATTTTCTGGGTTGGGTCCTCGTATATCTCTGGTAACCTAAAAGAATGAAAGCAGAGCTGGAAAGAAGCTGGGGCGATGCCGCTTAAAGGAAACGAGACAAGAGGGTTAACTCATCTGATCAAATTACAATTCACATCACAAATTTTCCTTCCCAGAAATTACAATAGAAGACTGCGTTAGCAGTTGAAAATTCAATTTTGAAAAGAAGAACCACCAAAGAGAGCACGGAATACAGACACGCATCAGCAGAAGAAGTCCATTAAATGACGTGACGCACTTCCTGTTGGTGAACACGACTGCGATGACACTCACTTCCTAGAGGGGTCGCTGTCTTTAATATCCTGTGTAATGCGCACGCAGGTTTTGCTCAGAAGAGATGACACATCGCTCCCGGCATCCATACAGGGAGAAGCAGCGAGCGCCACACAGAATGAGCAGCACATAAGGGCCCCCAGACCATTAACACTAACGGATTTATACGCCTTTTATGCTGAATGTCATTCATTAATGTGACGCGAAAAGATGCGCGAATGCGCGCTGTTAAGACATCGTGATTCTTGGGGGCTTTTTGTCCGATCGGAAGCCGCCATAAACAGGATTTGCACGCACTCTGCCGCTCTTCATTACTTTCGTGCGCCGTCACCTCTGCCCGACTGGGGGGTCTGCGGTTAAAGACAAGGCTGCTTGCGCTCAGTGACAAGGACTGCATGGAAAGACGATTTCAATCTTCTGGCTTCCAAAGTCCCCACACTACTTATTACTTGTCTGTGCTAAGGCCTCATCTGTTTGGTGTCTCCATCCCGACCCTGTCTTCAAATGTAACTCCAGCGAGTACATCACAACGTGGAGGATGAGTTTAATGTAGATGAACCGGCATAACAGTGAAAATGACGTTAGTTAAAAATAAACTGAAACATCGACCCAAACCTTTCGGAACGCTGCACCCAACTGCTCAGTTCTCCATTCTTAAATCAGATCATTTCAGACTGAGATGCTCCGGACATTTCTAACCCGACCTTTCAGGATCAGGGTCGCTCAGAAAGCAGTCCACAGACCGGGATGGGTACAATGTAATGTCAGACAGAAAGTGTGCTTTAGATCAAAGAGAACAGTTGTCTCTTGTCTAGTGCCTTATATAGTGCCTGTCATTGAACAGAACAGCCTAAACGTGGCCGAGCTCGTGCTGTCTCTGATATGGTGCCCTATGCAGTGCCTGTCATTCCTGCGCGCTTTGGTGTGTTCAGCATACCCGCCTACACTTACAGACGCCAAACCGACTTTCGCTCGTTGGTACCGTCACAATTTCTTGGAACAACTATAGGAGTTTATTACCAAACTGGCAGGATATGAATATGAAAATGGCTAAGCAGTCCCTTAGCCAAGTTCGTTCGTACATTCTAAACCCTTTATTTACATTTTGAAAGATAGGCAAGGCATTGTGAAATATAGATACTGTATATGGAAACGAACAACATAGATATAAGATTCACTACATATTGATAGATCGATAATTATGAAAGGTCCTACACTGTGATATTCATCAAGCGCACTAAATAAAACCGACATGAAGTGTACTATTTGATAAATAGGAAAGGCGCTATAAAATGAAACATAGATGGAAAGACATAATATAGTGTGTGATAAATACATTAAAAAATAATGATAAATATGAACAGTCCTACATAATTGTATTTATCAAACGCACTAAACAAAATAGATACAAAAGGTGCTATGTGATAAATATGAAATACACCAGTAAATATGGATAGATGGAAAGGCATAATATATTTATATCAAAGGCAATACATAACAATGGATCATAAATATGAAAGGCGCTATATAATGGTATATATCAAACTAAACAGAACAGATATGAAAGGCACTACATCTTACATAGAAAAGACACTGTGAAGTGAACTATGGTGAGCTGGAAAGGTGTTTTCAGTGACAGATATGTGAGGTGTTTCAGACTGACATATATGAAATGCAGTATGTAATGAGTTTATATATTTCCCAAATGTACTAAATAAAATACATGTGTAATGCATAGATAGATAGATGCACGGTGTTCTGTCCGATTTTATTGCACCCTGTGCACGTGTCCCCCTTCATTCGGCTTACCTCTTCTCGTTAACTGCTCCAAATGAGTCAAGTGAAGTCATTTGGTGTAATTTGGACTGCGCCTCGGCACGCACAAGTTGACTGGAATTTCTCCGCCGCCTTAAATCCATTTCGTGCCGCACACCCCCGGGCTCATCGCCGCTCTTTAAATCCCGGAGCACTGGCGTTTGTCCCGTTACGAGTGTTTCGTGCACGCGGAGTCAATTTTCGCGTAAACCAAAAGGTGCTGACAACAGGGTTGGTAACAATGAACTTGGCGGCTAAGGGGGGCTTTCTGTCGGCATTCCTCAGGGTTTGCTATTAACAAGAGCATCTGGCACGGGCTCGTCAGCTTGCAACGCTCCAACGGTGAAACACGCGGATCGCACAAGAATCGATAAGGATTTGGGTCTGAGCTGCTTGCACAGGAGACTTTCTTGAAAATCAAATACTGTACCGCATTTACTCATCGATTGTCCCATTTGAACACTTATGGTGTAAACGTGCGATAAACCGGACGTCACAGTTACACCGTAAGACTTCAGGTGTTCACTTTCTCCTTATTTACTCACTGCGCTCAAAACAGTCTTTCAAATGGCACATTCACAATGCTCTAATTAGTTTTTGATGCCTTTATATCGTTCATACTATACTACTTCGATTCGTTCATCGAGTTATTTACCCATGCGAGAGTTATGCGCTTCTGAATAACTTTGGAAGCTTTAAGGCAATCTATTAAGAAAAAGCTTAACTCACAACGTGAAATGGCTGATAGCTCTTTTATTGAGATCCTTTCAGAGCGAGCCCCACAGCAAGGCGCTTTATAAAGCACCGTAACCGAAATCCATTATAAGTGGACACAAGAACGAGAGCGTGGGGAGGGATGCTCTCAATTTTATGTAAAGGGTTTGGCGGTGGGTGCCATCAAACAACACTTGCGACTACGCGACTAGGTATAAAAACAAGCGCAGGAGGACTGGCCTTTATTTACTAGCTTATTTATACATTGCCTTTCACGATTACCTCTGCTAAATAAGCTTAAATGTAACACGAGGTTGCCAATTTAATCCGCACCTCCTGAGAAACTTTAAAAAGTCACCAAACGTGCTCGTGCACCGACTGAACAACACACACCTACAGAGATGGCTGTGACTGCACTCACTAAAGTAGGCGCTATATGGAGTAACCGTTTGTTTTTTACACACGTTTAAAAGAGTGGATTGAACGTTATTGTTCTGACTACTCTCCCTACTGAAAGGCGCAATATAAATTAACGTTTATTTAATACGTTTAATTAAAAAGCTTCCAAGCCTTTCTTGTCACTAGGCAGATTATATAAATACGCTATATAAACTAAGTTTGTTTAACACGCGTTTAATTTTAAGGTTAATTCGCCGTTGTTGTGAATGCTCTCTGTAGAAAAGCGATATATATATATATATATTATATATATATATATATAATATATATATATATATATATATATATATATATAAACATTTCATAAATAACTGTTAGTTTATATATATAAGTATAAGTATTACACGTCGTTCTTGTGACTACGCCCAATATAAGAAACGCGTTATACAACTAACGGCTTTTAAGACACGGTTAATTATAAGGCTTGCACGTCATTCTTCGCTCCCTATAGAAATTAAGTTACTTATCACACTCTGTTTATACACACCTTTATGCCAATTCGCTATATATTTAGTTCGCTGTAACACTGCTTTGGCACTTTCCCAGTGGACTTGATTCAGCCCTCTTTGCCTGCACTATACGAGTAGCGCTATATAAAAATAAACTGAATTGAACTGAAACACCTAATATATTATTTATCGAATTTCCCTGCCAGCATGATTTCAAGCATAAGTCTTCGGCTATGATCTCCATAAAAATATCATGCAAGTTTAAGGGCTGGAACTATAAGGGGCATTTTAAAAAGCAGCAACGTTTAATAACAAGCACTGGATGAATATTGTAGCGCCTTTCACGGGGAGAGGGATCTAAAGGGTTCTTATACAAAGCTAACCAGAATATCAAACTTTGAGAACGAAAAGACGCACTTTATACAGAAAATCGACAACCGAACTGCACTACAAAGTAATTTTACATTTTATATTTCTTAAGGTATGTGTCATTTTTCTTAATCGATTTCATGCCAAAATAAACTATTTTATCTATGGGGGTCATCATTTTTAAATTCGATATAGCGCCTTGCAAGTTAGGTGACCAGTTCACGTTTATTTAGACGGGTTACTTCCCATCTTTAGTAACATTTCAATTTGTTCAGCGTGTCGTCAAGGTTCACTTTATCTTTCTGCTTTAAGGTAAGCAGCGAGTAAACTGAACGACACCTTATCCCTATAGCGTAACGTAAACGCGCTATATACATACAATGTTACTACTGTTACTATTATTATTATTTGGCTAGCGCCTTTATCCAAGGCAACTTACACCATTTAAACGGGTTCAGTTTCTATAGTTTGGAGCACAGAGGCTCACTAGAGTGATTTGATCCCACAGCCTCAGGGTTTGAGGTCCAAAGCCACTACCACGCCACACACTCTTATGATGGTGATGGTAATTAATGCTCACCTTCGTCTCCACTTCTCCCCCCAGGGGCCGAACCCCGTTCTGAAATGCGCTGCGCAAAGTGCGCAGGTGGCCGGTTATCAGATATTTCGGGTTAACCGGTGGTTGGCTGAGTACAGAAGCTGCTGGAGTCTTGGGGGTGGGGGGCGACAACGAGAAGCATAACAGATGGAGACGCGCCATGTAGCGCCTTACACCGCGTCCCGCCGCTCAGATCTTTTCCCTAACAATATTAACGCGCTATTCCGCCTGCCCCCAAACTGTAAATCAGCCCTCGATTTCCGACGAGAGCAGCAGGTCAGCCGCCCGTGCAGCCCCGCTCGTCTCCGCACTCACCGTAAAGCCAGTCGTCCGCTCCTTTCCCGATCAGCGGCTTTTAACGGGCGCCTCTCTGCTCTCGTGCTCTGCGTGGCGGCTCCTGCACCAGACTGCCGGTCCCAGAGGAGCCGACTGGAGCCAAGAAGCCCAAGTTCGCTCGGGGGAGGGGAGGGAGGTGGGGGGCGCCAGGCTACCGCAAGGTTGGGGGGTGGCGAGGAGGACGGCGCGAGCACGCGGGGTAGCACATGGGGGGAGGGGGTGGGCAGCCTCGCCAGAGTCCACATATATAAACGAGAGTGGCGCTCGGGGAAGCTCTCAGAGGCTATCGAGTCCAGTGAGGGTCCGGCCGACCTCGTTCATGTGAGGTATGGGCTTGAGGCGATTTGCACTTGACAGCAGGACACCGAGGGTGTGACGAGCAGATCGAACTTCAAGTCAGCTTTCATTCAGTTCTCCTCTTAAGGTGGACGACACACTGCCACATTCCGAAAACAAAACACTAGAGAACTGGTGACCAGGCTACATCATTTTTCTTCTTCTCCCTTAAAGAAAGCAAGGACTCTTGAGCATGGCACTGTATGGATCAGACTTGGGAGCCAACCGTGGCGGTGGTCCCAGAGAGTGGGGTGTGCATGTGCAGCCCGCACTCCTTGCCTCCTTTTTATTCCTCATCTTTCTGGAAGCTTGCTTGTGGGTACGGAACCTCAGGCAGAACAGACGTCTCCCAGGCCCCTTCGCCTGGCCTGTGGTGGGCAATGCCATGCAGCTGGGGAGCCTGCCCCACTTAACTTTCTCCAGGCTGGCTAAAAAATATGGCAACGTGTTCCAGTTGAGGCTGGGCAGCAGTGAAGTGGTGGTCCTTAACGGAGATGCCATCATCAGGCAAGCTCTCATTAGGTATGGGGCAGAGTTTGCCGGAAGACCCAACTTCACCTCTTTCCAGTTGGTCTCGGGTGGTAAGAGCATGGTCTTTGGGAGTTACAATACGGTATGGAAGAAACATCGGCGCATCGCCCTGTCGTCCATCAGAACGTTCTCTACTGCAAACAGCCAGACCAAGAAACGTTTTGAGGCGCACGTCATGGAAGAGGCTTTGGAGCTGATCCAAACCTTCATCCACCAGACCAGAAAACATGGCTACTTTGAGCCAACCCACGAGCTAACTGTGGCCGCTGCCAATGTCATCTGCGCATTATGCTTTGGAAAGCGCTACTGTCACGAAGACATGGAGTTCAAAGCCCTCTTGGGCAAAGTCAACAGGTTTGGTGAGACGGTCAGCGCCGGAAGCCTAGTGGACACCATGCCTTGGCTGCAGGCCTTCCCCAACCCCATCCGCAGAATTTACAAAGACTTCAAGGATTTAAACCGCGAGTTCTTTGAATTTGTCAAAGATAAGATCATTCAGCATCGGCAAACTTTCAACCCCGAGGTCACACGAGACATGAGCGATGCAATTATCAGCGTGATAGAGCATGGCACGAGAGCGGAGGACGGCCTTACGAAGGAACACGTCGAAGGCACCGTCAACGATCTTCTCGGGGCCGGACAGGACACCATTTCTGCTTCTCTGCATTGGATCCTTCTGCTTTTGATCAAGTACCCCCACATTCAAGTGAAGCTGCAACGTCTGATCGACGCAGAGGTGGGCAGGGACAGGCTGCCCACCTTCGAGGACAAGAGCAAACTGGCCTACCTGGAAGCGTTCATATTTGAGACCATGCGCTTCACCAGCTTTGTGCCCGTGACCATCCCTCACTGCACCACCTGTGACGTCATGATAGACGGCCTGCACATCCCCAAGGACACAGTCGTGTTTATAAACCAATGGTCGGTGAATCACGACGAGAGCAAATGGAAGAACCCTGAAGTCTTTGACCCCAGTAGATTCTTGGATGACGAAGGGGCCATCGATCGGGACCTCACCAACAGCGTGATGATCTTTTCCATAGGAAAGCGGAGATGCATCGGGGACCAGATTGCTAAGTTGCAGGTCTTCCTCTTCACTGCCATCCTCCTGCACCAGTGCACTTTTGAAGCCAACCCAGCAGATAAGCTCACTCTGGACTGCACCTACTCCCTGACCCTGAGGCCCCTTCACTTCACCATGTCTGTCAAGCCACGGGAGGACTGTAAAGATAAAGTGAGTACCCTGTCCTAAAACCAAAGGGACCCAATCGGGCACTTTGACGGGTTAGAGCAACCAATCCGGAATCACGGGCACACAAGACAAATTCAGCCAAAAATGGCCATTTTGTGTCGACCGTGGGGAAGCTGCTCTGCACTGCAACCCAATGTGATAGGTTAGTGGAAATGCTTATGTGATATAAATTATAAGCGTTTTGAGGAAAGGAAGTCCTTCAATAGAAAACTATATAGATTTTTGTATCCTGTCATACTGTTTAACTCTTAAATGCACCATTACAATTAACCAGTTCCTTTTAATTGAAGACTAGCTGTGCTCACCATCTTAACATGGGCTGAAATCGAAATAATCAACGTCGACCTCAGCATTAATGTCTGCAATGCACCATCTACTGGAATGTGTTTTGTGATGCATGTTGTAATAACATGCATTGCAGTTTTCATTCCAACAGATGGCGCACAAGCCTGTGTACTGTATGTACTAATATGACACATGCAATGCATTTTGAAAGGCATCTGCTGGGATGACAGAGACATAACAACCAGACAGTCTCACGGACAGACAAGACTCTTCTCCTTTTATTAAGGGGGATGTAAACGAGACAGAGAAAGTATGCTATTTTACATTTCTTAAGGTATGTGTCATTTCTGTTACTCAATTTCATGGCAAAATAAAATATTTTTATCTATGAGAATCACTATCTTTCCTGTCATCTTTTGAAATGAATGATAAAGGTTTGACCTCAGTGGGCAGTGGCTCCATTAGGGGGTCTCTCAGTAATGGCACCTTAACAAGTGCAATCCCCTTTAGCTTTCTAGCTGTTGTCACCTTGTGGATTTCTAAACAAACTTTTGGATGATAAGTTTTGACAGATTGCAATGATTTGATCTCGGTTAATTGTGACAAGTTCAACATGTGGACCACCCGTCCTCAAATAAAAAGGCAAGTGAAGGTGGTAGTGGGGTCGGGGGGATTGGGGGAGTCTAATTATATAATGATAAAGTTGAATATGAATTCTGAATACACAGGCACCCTGTTGTGGGACCCCCCACAGACACCACAGATAAGGAGCTGCTAATACTGCGTATGTGTTCGTCTGGTCCTCAAATGAAATGGAATGGACAACGTAGTCAGAGATGATGGAATGTCCAAGTTAAAAAGTTATTGAGAAAAAGAAAAGAGCCCGGAAAGCACAAAGATGAACCAGTGGAAGAATGTGATGAAACATCAAACCAAAAGTCTGATGTCCTCAGTGTTGTAATGGCACTGGTCTTCTGTAAAAGAGGGCAGGAAGGACTTGCTGAAGCTGTGGACAGCGCATGACGTTTGTCAGCAGTTGCAGTTTGTGTCCTTCTGTAACTTGTCTTCTATTTGTAAAAAAATGGGGGGCATGGACTGAAGAGAGAACCTGCAGTAGGAGGGGCCCAGGGGTGTATGGTGTGCCAGAGGTTGGTGCAGGACTTGGTAGCACATGTATGAAATTGGAGCAGGTGGTATAAGGAAATAGCAATAAACTGCTGTTTGTCTACGGTAAAGACTGAGCTCATGTTAATCTTGTGACAACTGTCCGACTTCAGGAGGAGCACAGCTGTTAAAGACTTCCACCTCTTCACCAAATGGACAGTCAGTCAGTTTATATCTTTGTAGATGATTAGAATTAATTTGAGAATTTCTATGGAATATGTAATATCTTCATAGCCAATGCATTTTACTACTACAAATAGCTGTGCTGTGCCATGTGTTGGAATGACAGAGACATAGCAACTGGACTGGCACAGAGATGTTATGTTCTGGTAAAATTTTCTGGGCTGTTTTCAGAAGGGTGTGTTTCTGCTATTTTATCTGTGCAAAACCAATAATTACGTATATTGGCGATTTTCAACCAGTGTGCCATGAGGGGTCCACAGGTGTGAAGCAAGGCTTTTTAAAACAAATTATTTAAGGCTTCTTTAAAGAAATATGCTGCAAAAGAAGTCTACGGTGCAAATTTTATACCATTTTATATGATTTATCATTTTAATAATATACACCATATGTGAAATCTAAAGCAATAAATGTATAATTGCATGCATTTATAATCAGTTTACCTGTATCAAATTGTTAAAAATTTCTATACTAAAAATTACTTTGTATAATCAATTTTTATAAACACTTACTAAAATAATTATGCACATTATGTTTATGATGCATATTCACCATGCTGTGTAATTATTTCAAAGAACGGGTCTTCTTGTAAAGCACATATAGCTATGTCTGTTATATCGTGCCTTTCGCATCTATCTATTATATAGTGCCTTTCATATCTATCTATATATCTATTATATAGTGCCTTTCATATCTATCTATTATATAGTGCCTTTCATATCTATCTGTTATATAGTGCCTTTCATATTTATCTATATATCTATTATATAGTGCCTTTCATATCTGTCTATTATATAGTGCCTTTCATATCCATCTGTTATATAGTGCCTTTCATATCTATCTATATATCTATCTACTATATAGTGCCTTTCATATCTATCTATATATCTACTATATAGTGCCTTTCATATCTATCTATCTATTATACAGTGCCTTTCACGTCCACCTATCTATCTATCTGTCTGTCTGTCTTGCACATCCCCTACTGCACAATGGCTGAATTTGATCACACATACACACTCTCTTTACATTTATGTAGTGCTTTTCTCGCTACTCAAAGTGCTTTGCATCAAGCAAGCGGCGAGGGCCCGGGTCATGAACCTGTGATCACCTTACTGCTTGGCGGCAGCACTACTACTGTACCCCCTGCACATAATACAAGTAAAGGCACCTGATATGTTTGAGTATTATTTTTTAGTACAAAGTATCATAAATAAATAGTTTCAAAAATATTTTTAAAAAAGCCACTTTGGAGCAAAAAGGGTTAAGTAATTACTATTATTATTATTTTGTAAATCAATCAAAATTATAGATATTTTTTGTCAGATTGGCAAAAAATGATATATGAGGGGGAGTCAAGCTAAAGTTAGAAAATGGAACGAACCTTAACAAACCTGATGCTGTCATTTCTCAATGTCGTCTCCACCCTTCTCAATGCACTTGCGCCCCCTGCCTGGCAGTGCCGGGATTCCAGCAGGATAAAAGGTTTTCTCTTGTCCTCGCAACCACTCGTGTGCCACTTTCTTCACATTCTCATCTGTCTTGAATCAACGACCACCCAGATGTTTTTTTAGTGGTCCAACAAGGTGTACATCACACGGTGCCAAATCTGGGGAATAAGGAGGATGCAGTAATACTTCAAACTTCAGTTTCTTCAGATAAGTCTTGGTGTTCTTAGCAATGTGTGTGTCATTGTTTTAAAGCAAAAGGACTCCTTGAGACAGCAGTCCCCACCACTTGGATCGAATAGCAGGCTTCACGTTGGTCTCCAGCAAGTCACAGTAAACTTGCACTAGTGACTGTAGGACCCCTCGGCATGTAGTGCGCGACAATAACTCAGGTCTACGAGTGGTTGAGAGGACAAGACTGCTGGAAACCAGGCACTTCCAGGCAGGTGGCACAAGTATATTGAGAAGGGTGGAGACTCCATTTAGAAATGACAGCATCAGTTTTTAAGGTTCATTCCATTTTCTAAAAAATCCCACTTTCTAAATTTAGCTTGACTCCCCTTCGTATTTTTTGGTGTTCCACAGAATTTTAATAATTAGCTTGTGTAAAATGAGATGAAAAAGGTTGAAAATCGCTGATGTATATTAATTTAGGTGATCCAGCAGGGCTGCTTTCCTAGGGTAAAACTGTGAGTTTTATGACATTTGAAGCGTCAGGCTCTTCGTCCCCGGTTTGTATTTCTTGGGAGCAACTGGAACTGGCGTTAACTCTTTTGAAAACTTTAGAGTTCCATTCGATCAGCTTTGATTGCTGACTTCTTTCAGGCTCTCAGAATTGATCAAAAAATAAGCTAAACGGATGAGCATTTCTTTCTTCCGGAGTTTACATTGTTAATTTAGCCATTGTTTTAATAACTGTATTTTGTAATTGTTCTAGGGGCTTAGCCCCCAGTTCACTTCGCTTGCCAAACCCAGGCCTGGGGTACACACCAGACACTCCGCATCTCTGCCGCTCGCGTATGTGGATTTCACTTTCACCAAACAACAAATCTTTTAATTCTCGCAGATACACCTTAGACGATCTACAAGTCTCCGATTTAAAGTTTAAAGCTGAACAATATACTCAATCTCTTTTTCCATTCCGTTATTTCACTGAGTAATAACTGCCATTTGTTTGCACCAATGCGATCTTTACTATCCTTTTTTTGAGACTTTTGAATTTTAGTACTTTCATTATCTCTAACCTGCTCGGCATGTGTATTGTGGCAACGTTTTTGAATTCTTTACGACGTTCTACTTTGTCATCTACTCTTTGTCTTTTATTTCTGGCCCTGTGCATCATTAAATCTTTTGGCACAAAGTCTCGTCTTGCGGGGCGTGAAAGCATCTCCCTGAGAAAGTCACATCTCCTCCCAGGCTAAAAAGTCACGTGTTGTCCCAGGATTTTTTTTATTATAATAGAGAGATATAATTTAGAGTTTGCTACTATTAATAAATTGCCAATTATTGAACTGATTTTTCTGCCTGCCATCGTTGCAATTAATGCCGAGATGTTCTGGCCCCTTTTACTGTGGACACAGGCGGGAGTGGCGGCCTCAAAACACATTCTGAATATTCATGTTTGGCGAGTATTCTTTAATAGTTAGACTTTGAATTAAAATGTAACACACATTCAGTTAAGCTTCCTAGTCTCTAAGGTTTTACCGTGTAACATGTTAGGTATGATACTTAGCTTCTGAGGTGGCATGTGAAATATTATTAACGTAACACATACAAAGAAGTGTGGCCCCTGATGTTTTATTATAAAGCACACGTTAGTTAAATGCCGCTTAACCTCTGAGGTTACTGATGAAAAGTGATTATCTTGTATGGCTTCTAGGCATATATCAACCAACGCTCTGTAAACGATATTGAGTCACGCTAACTCGATTTTTACAGCAAACTTATAGCTAATTGATATCATAAAGATAAAACTGTCTCAGACCAGAAGCAATAATCCTGGAGTCAGAGTAATTGTCTTCACTCCTGTTTGTTTGTTAGAACAACTGCTGAAACATAACATCTGACTCATGAAACACTCATAACAAGGAAAAAATGTCTACACACAGGACATCAGCAAAAGCAATATATGATAGTGTTATAAAGGCAATAGCACCGACGCTTAAAATTAGTTTGAATAAATGTCTGCCAACTGCAAAAACAAAAGTTACTCATCACTTGTACTCACTGAAACTTGTTACAGTCATGTTTTAGCCAGCATTTCTCCCCTGGCTGCGGTTCAAAATTGTGTTTCTGGTCTGTTTTGTACCACTTATTTGTATTTATGTTTGTTGTGTTTATTAAGTATATTGTTTTTCGTGTTTAGGTGTAAGTAGATTAGGCCCTTGTGTTTTGTGGGTGGTTCCCAAGGGGCGGGGCACACCTGCCAATCACCAGCAGGACCAGCCCTCCATCCTGTTTAAGGGAGGACCTTCCGTAGTTCCTGGCGGTTCATTTCAAATGCGCTAGATAGTGGAGAGTTCTTGTGATTACTGCGCTTTATGCTGTAATAATAATAATAATACATTTTATTTATATATACCCTGTGCTCCGTTTCTCAACTACGTCTTTGGATTCAGTTTTGAGACTGTGTTTTATGATTCTTCAACGTCTGCTCTGTTGTTTGACTACGCCTCTGGATTTGTATTGGGACTTTGTTTTCTGCGATTGCCCTGCTTTTTCAGGCAATCCCAGTAAGCTCTTTGGAGCTTCTCATATTGAAGAGCCTTTTATAAAGCTTTTCTTTTATAAAGATTTTTCTCAGCTCTTCGGGTTTCAAGTTGGGGTTTTCACTGCATTTTCCCCTCTAGTGGATAATTAGTGACTCCCGAGTCATGACAGTTAACTGCCTTTGTATCACATTCTTAAAAAACAGCTTCTCCATGACCTATAGAAAAAAATCAGGGCTTGCTCTGTTTTAGTTCATTGACCCTTTCATATTTAGAAAGGTGACTCCAGGATGCTAGCCTTAGTTTCAAAGAAAAAGCCATAACTTAAACTGGGAAAAAGTAAAAAAAAAAACACTGACATTGGATGGAAGGTGACTGGAAAAGCATCTTATGCTCAGCATCCTAGAGTTGTCTTTTCTCGGTTGCAGGTGACACTGGGATTTGGTGTGTACTTAAGGAAGAAGCCAACTGAGGACCTGGAAGGTGTTTGTTTCTCACACTCTGATGTTCTTCTCTTCTTATGAAGTTGTCCATCTAGACCAGGGGTGGGCAAAGTCATTCCTGGAGGGCCGCAGTGGCTGCAGGTTTTTGCAACAACCCAGTTTCTTAATTAGAAATCAATCCTTGCCAATAATTCAATTTCATGGCTTGTTAGTGTTTTAACTCTGCCATGTCAGGCCATTCTCATATCCTAGATTTTTATTTCTTTCTAATGATATCATCTAAATGAGATGAAGTCTAAAATGTATGAATAATATTCTCTCTTTCACTTTTTTCTCTTCACTTTCCTCCCAAGTATTTAATTAAACCAAATAGTGCACAATACACACAGGTGTAAATTGAAACAAGCAAAATGGAGAAATGCTGCTTTCTTTTGTCATTTGAATCTTAGCTAATAAAAAGCCACTAGAAACCAAGAAATCAGCTGTTTAAGACTAAAATAAGCAATAAGGGTTCAAAATCCTAATGAGCGAGGCAACTAAAATGAAGCAGAAGAGTTACTTGAGAAATAATTGCCACTGCGGCCCTCCAGGAATAACTTTGCCCACCCCTGATCTAGACCTTTGTCTTTTTTTTTTTCCTACCCTGGCCAGGTCAAATATTTCTAAATATATAAAATTACATTATGCTTCCATGTTTGTCTGTGTTATATAGCACCTTTCACATCTCTCTATCTATCATTATAAAGTGCATTTCCTTCCCATACTTCTGTTCATCTGTCTAAATATCTTTCATATCTATCTATTATAAGTGCCATAAATGTATGGACAAGTGTCCTGAAGGAGATAGAGGATAATTCCTTGCCTGGCCAGGAGGCCATAACAAAGAAAAATGGACAAATGGATTTTCCAGACAGGAGTGAACAGGAACCCTTAGTGAAAAAACAAGGTTTGGATTCTTTATCCCCCAATACACTAGATGGCAGCATCCCTGGGTTAGGATCCTCACACAAACACAAGGAGGGCATGCTGGGACCTGTAGTCCCGTGGGCCAACCCTAGCGAGTTCAATGGGGACAGCCGGGATTAATCATCCCTACTTTCAGGGACATCTGTTTCACCCAGCAATGCTTGCAGTGGTCTACGCCCGAACACCGGAAGGGGTCCCAAGTCGCAGATAAAAGAAGCCACTTAACCTCATCCAAGGGAGTCTGAGTTGGGAGGCAGAGGACAACACTTCCTTGAAAGAAGAGGAGTAGGACGAAGAAGGAAGAAAAATCTTTATTGTGTGCCATACTGTGTTATAAAGAAGATTTTAGATGGGCCCATGAAGGTACTGGAAAGAATAAAATCACTGTGTTTGAATATGTGACTGTGCCTGTGTTAGTTGTGTCCCGGGTTTGGGACTCATTGATGACCCCCATCTTTCACCCTATCTCACTTATATAGCATTTTCCACCAATCTTCTATTGAGGGTGGCTTTCCTTCTTATCTGTCTGCCTATGTTCCAATAAATTATTGAATGAATTAATTATTTAGTGGCTATTTATCATATACAGTAGTGCCTTTCATGTCTATCAATCTATCTGGAAGTCCAAGGAGGTTCTGCTCAAGCTTTACAACACACTGGTGAAGTCTCGTCTGGAGTCCTGTGTACAGTTTTGGTCTCCTTTACTTTGAGAATATAAAACATTCTGTATATATAAATAAAGTATTGTTTTTTCAACACCATCTGAAAATGGAGAAGCCAGTATTTTTATTTCTAATTCTTGAGAGCATACAAAGCGCTCACACTCCCTGACAATTTAAATGAGCACACCTCTGTCATTTTTCTTCCATTGCTTTACCATATTAAAACATCACAATAGTTGCCAGAACTTTTTGCTTAATAGTAAAGAACTGTCAACCCATAGGGTACAGACACGAAAGGATCCCTCCCAGACTCCTAGGAGTGCTCCAAGGCAAAGCCATGCTCTTTCTTTATTTATCACATTTAGAGGCTAAACAGCTAGGAGTTAAGGTAGAGTGACACAAAAATGTGTTTTGTTTGGCATTTTCAAACATCGCAAATTTTCTTTCTGTTGGGCTTCTCCAAAGACCAACGAAGCCACTCATCATCTCGAGATAAAGGAAGCAGATACTAAAGTTCACCCATGGCAAAATCATTCTGACAGGACTTCTTCTCTGCAGCTGTTCCTTCTGCTCAGCTACTGGACATGAAAGAGCAGAACGAGGATCAGATACGCTTTACTTATCAAGCAGTGCAGTAAAAGTCAGCCAATCTCACTGCCAGGAAGTGCCCTCTACCCTATAAATCTGGAGAGTCTCTCACAGTTCCCGATGGAGGGTCTTACTAACATTGGCCCAAAACTGACACGCTTCAGATATTCAATCCATCTTAGAAGTTCAGAAGTTTCGAATGTGCTAGTGAGGCAGCAAGTCTTTTTTTTTTTTGTGTATTTTGCTGTGCTTATCCTTATTTTTTACCATTCTGCTCTGTTTTTTTTTTTACTTCGCCTTTGGATTGTGTATTGAGGCTTGTTCATCTTTTTTGCCACGTGTGCTAAACAGAACTTCATGTACATACAGAGAATTTTTTGTGCTAATAAATCTATTATTATTGTTTTTTTAAAGACTCTATGTGGCCCTTTTTCTATCCAGCCAGGACTTTTTTGAGAGGATTCACCCCCGTAGTAGGCATTTCTGGGAGTGTGCTTTGGGAATCCTAGTCATAACAGGTGTGCTCAAACACATCTCTGGGGGTCTTTTGTGCCGGGTGCTGTCATGCAATTCAGTGCTTCCTCTCACCATCCCAAACGTATACTCTTTAACTTAATTTTGCAGTTTCTTCACAGTATACATTTTTTATTGACTGTCCGTGTCTGTCTTCATCTAAATTTGCCCTTGCTATTGATAAAGTTGATCTGATTAAATCTAATCTAAACAAACATGAAACTGGAATAAAACAATACGACGCCCGTTAGTGAAAGCAGTGTAAAGATGCTAGGGAGCTTGTTAAATCCATGAGATTCAAGGGTATAGTGGTGGGGAGACCACAGAGACAACACTGGCACACGTAACAACAAGCATAGCACATTAGTTTGTGGAATGAAAGGCCACTTTTCATTCTGCTGATATCCCACAAGAGGTCCTTACATGTCTTGCTGTTTCTGTCCACTCTGTCTAATATCATGGGGCTTCACCAGGCTCAACACTTTGACCTGAAGTTTCTTCACTAACCTGTGTCTCTTTAAGAGACCCCGTAATTAGGGTCTGAGTTACTAATGGTGGCCAAACACTTTGGATATTCAATTCATCTTAGAAGTTCAGCGTGCTCTGATCAGGTCCAGGGGGTAATCAAGACAAGACTTTGAGGGGGTTAGCAGACCGGCGTCATGGCCCCTTTGGCGGTCAGCTTCCACATTCACCATCAACTTTTCTACTATTCTGCATGATGCATGGCGGGGCTGAGACGGTGGCAAAAATTATAATGAAATTTCCATAATTACTCAAGTGCATAAGCGACAGTGCAGGTTTAGTGACCCCTCACTATCAATCTGTAGCCCCTGATCATTAAACAGACATATTGGCTTGGCTTTTTAAATAATAATCTACCAGGATCGTGTGCATTAACGACAAAGCATTAGAGCGCTGCTGTGTGGAGATTAGAAAATAAACAAAAATCTGGCAGCTGCTCCAAACTGAACTTTCAGATTCCAATAAAAACAACTGGAAACGTCCCCCTGGTTTTGAACAATATTTTCATTATTGAAGAAAAAGCAACTTGAGCGCCACAGGACACGATGAAACAAGAACTCTCTGTGGCTCGCACAGATGAATTCCAACTTTTAGTGCTCTGATTTGTTTGTCAAATTCTTATCAAGGGGCTTGATTCTGGGGGGCTCACTGCTCTTGGAACTGTGTGCCAGTGCAGAATCTTCATGTTCTGCCCATAATCAACATACCATCCCTTATGGCACTTAACCTGCTTATAATCAAACTGTTTAAAATGTACATGCACAATAATAATTAGGAAAAGCACTATATAAATAGATGACCGCTGATACCCCGTGTGACTCGTAGCATACTGAATCTGTCAGTGCCCTCCTCAAACAAATTATGAAAAATCAACCTCTTGCCTTGGGGAACGTAAAGACACTACGTAAAATGACAAGACTGCAAGTTCAACTGCCCCTCTGACTTACTGCACAGCTCTTAACAATGTCACTTTGCCCGCCAACACCCCACCTGTTGAATTACTGATTTAATGAAATCTAAATTATTTATACATTGTGGCACACGTGTGTTTTGAGGACATCTTAAAGGCTTCCAGAGAGGCTGCACAACCACCCTGAATTGAGAGGGAGCGCTGTCACTAACCTCTTCTCCTTTGTCGCACGCAGCTCCATGGCTCGCTCAGCGGAGGACTTCTGACCCACTTCTGACACCCCGACCAGTGACTCCACCGCAACTGAGGCATCTCAGATCTTTTGAGGATCCTTGACTTTTCAGCACCTTCGAGTTCTGTTCATTTTGACTTTGTTTCACTCAGCCATTAAATGAGGGAACCGTCTGGGACCCCAACACTCCTTTGGTTTCTTCTGTTCCATATTTACAATATCTTTGCAGCATGTTTTCACAAATGTGCATAAATTACATTAACGCAAATATCAAATGTTGTACAGTTGCATGTGCGCCTAAAATAAGGTAACCCCGTCAACGCGACGGCATGAGGGGGATGCGGTTGCTTACGCCTTCTTCTCCCTCACCTGCAGACCAGAGGACAATCCCCAGGACACGCTTGTGCGATCACTTCGGATTTGCCCCAGAAGTCTAAAACCTGTGGCCCGGATTTTATCGAAAAGGCACAAGTATTTAAGGGCATGTCACAGAGGATGACTTTCCATCGATTTTCATAACGTACCCATGAAGACATAGTCACTGAGTCAATGCAACTAGTTCACAACTCGCCCCCTCAAATCAGCCTGGCTGGATTTTTGTTTTTAGTTGGAGGGGCAGGCTGTGTGTGCAGGAGGGCTGACAACCAATAAATGCCCATCTGGAAGAATAGTACACAGAATATAGAAGTGAGGAAACTTGGGAATTTTCAAGCTTGCAAATGGGAGAAGCTTGTATGTTTGATGGTTTATGTACCACAATAGAATAGAAACAAGAAGAAAATGGGCAAAGATTGTGGTCGAATGTGCCATACCTGATTGTTACGAGGTGAAAAAGAAAAATAAGAATAAAATAAAATAAAAATAACAACAGTGCGGTAAACTCGGAGTGGGGGGCAGTGCGGTGTTAATGGGGTGGTCAGCAGATTGTGCATTCACGTGCAGACTGGCAAGGTCTGGCTGATTGCCTCGTTATCACCTGCACCTGCTAAGAGAAGATAAAAGGAAAGTCCAAGCGGTACAAGGAAGAAAGAAATGGAGAACAAGTGGAGAACGTTTAGAGGCAGAGTTTGAACAGAAACACTAAGGCAAAATTCACGAGTGCAAACCACTGGAACCCGTGGAAGAAGAGGGGAGGCAGTGTGATCGGCACCTGTAGGAAATGGAGCCCCGATGACGTTCCTGTTGAACCTGAATTTAGAAGCAACGGTGTAGATGAACCTTCCCATGGACCCAAGGAGTGTGCATAGAGCACATGGTGGGCTGGCAAGGGGCATCATGGCCAATAGGAGGGACAATCTCAGCTATTGGAGTCACCGCCAACTGGGAAGACCCGCTTGGGTGAGCTGGGGAGTGACAGCCATGATAAGACTTGCCGAGGAGCCAGAGCTCAAGTCGTTGAGCGTTTCCTAATGGGATTTTCAACTATTTATTGCTTGTTTTTTTAACTTACACAAATGCACAGGCTTTTATTACTGATTATATATTGAATTATTTTATTTATAATGTTCACTGCACTTTATTATTTGGACTTTTTTTTTTTTTTAAATAAACATGCATTTTGTGCTTTGGCTAATGGAACCTGGTTGTTGTCTTTCACTTGTCACTGTGCTCTACTAGGTGGTCATGTGGACAGATTAGTGGCGGGTATGCCACCCGTATATTGACCCCTGACACTGATAATCCTTTACACAGCACCAGTTCTCCCAGGCAGCACGCTGTGAAAAAAAGGGTCGAGCAAGACTGCACTGTAAAGCTGCCACACGGGTGCTAAACCTGGCATTCCCAGTGACTTTTAGTTATGTAAACTGACACAATCCGGCGAAAGGATCAGCAACTGCCATTGGCAAATGTGATACTTGGCTTCTAGTCGTAGAGTGTAACATGACTTCGGCTTTAACAACAGTAGGATGGGCCAGTGGCGGTGAGAGATGAAGATGGGAGACAGCTGCAGGAAGAAGAGTGTGCCAAGCAGGAACCCACGTACCCAAACAGGAATGGACAATTTAGAATATTAAACTTTCAACAGACTATTTCTTGATTGCTGGTTTTAATTGCATTATCAAGTTCTCATTCTTTTACCTTTCTGTTTTTATAAAGGAGAGCATGGGTTTTGTTTTAGTGCATGTGTGTTAATGCAGGTGTGGGTAAGCCTGGCCACGGACCTTAGCTGCCGACTTCAAGCAGTCACTGCATGCGAGGGATATGTGACAGTCCTAAATATGACAATGGCTTTAATAGATCTGCCATTGCTGTGTCCAAACATTAGGGCGCCCTGAAATGGGGGGACTTGAAGATAAAGTGTTGTCACTTCTACATGATGTGACTGAAATGTGTGCAACCAGAGCCTACAATGCTCACTTTAATCACATCTGATGCTCAAAAGAAGAGGCCATTATATTAAATCAAAAACTGGCAGATATAATCTACACCACTCACACAGATAAATAATAATACAAATGAATGATGATAATAATAATAATACAGCTAGTGGGCACTATTATATCATCGATGGTAAAACACACTAAAACAGGTTCTGCTAGTCCTCACCACCTGGCACAAAAAATAGCTGCACAGTTCAGGATCACAGGAACAGCGGCACAGCATTGGGTGCAAGTTGGGAGCTAACCTTCAATGGGGAGCAGGATATATTTATTTATTTATTCACTCTTATCATTTAATCCAGTTTGATACTGACATGGATTTTCTTGCTTTTTATATGCGTGTGTGTATATATATGTATGTGTGTGTGTGTATGTAAGTGAACATTTGTGTGTTTGTGTATATATATATATATATATATATATATATATATATATATATATATATATATATATACACACATACACTCTTCTTTGCTTGAAGACACAACTCCTTGCATGGGACCGCACAGTTAGAAAATAAGGAAGTCATTTGGGAAGTGGTTCCAAATGACCTCAGCGCCTGGTCACAGCTCATCTCCCGGCGTGGCTGCCATTCCGTGCCTTTTGTGAATCACACTACACATGAAAATGTTTTGTTTTAGTAGCCCCTTCCCAGATCCCCTTAGATAGGAAAAGCCCAGAGTTTAAACATTCCAGATGTCGTTGCAGATGCCCCTGGTTTAGCACGCTGCTTCTCTAATCCCATGTGCCACATTTACAAAAAAAAACACAACTCTCTCTTTTTTTTTTTTGGAAAGCATTAGGCAAGATTTCCCAGAGCGATAGTCAATAGTTACTAACAAAGCATCTTGCAGAGTTTCACTCTTGAACACTCAAACAGATTTCATTTCGATTGTCAGAGTCATACCAGACACGTAACTCCATTTCCCAAAATGGACCCACTCAGGTCTTTCCAGAATTCCACTGAGGCTGGTGAAGATTCTGTGAAGAGCGTAGCCCATGCAGTCGGCTCAATGTGCGACCCCAGTCTCTTACCTCTATATTAAAGGTGCCAAGGTATAGTGGATGGCCCCTCCAAGTTGAGGATACCTCTAGATCCAAAGGTCCACCACAACAGGCATCCAAAAAGTCTGCTACAGTTTATTGAATTTTTGCAAAAAGAAAAAAAATATTTTGTGCAATTTAGGCCAAATGAAATGGTGTGTTGCATTGTGTAACAATATGAGCAACACATAAGAGAACACGAGAAAACCAGCTTAAGTTTGGTAGTAGACACAGACAAGATCCATCATGATGACACAAAAAAAATAGCTAAGCACTGCCCAAATCAAGCAACTGGTTCAATGGACCATTGCCAGGCTACCAAAGATAATGACTGTGTTAAAAGCATCAGTGGAAGAAGGGATTACCGAAATACTGGCCGTGTCATAAAGGGAGAAGATTACCGTATGTCAGGCAAATCGGACAGAAAAGGCATCTTCTGCTTAACCTCCTTGCCCACCTCTTCCTATTGTAGATGTCTATGAGCTCAGTTATAATGATGTGCCGGGCAACCAAACAGGCCGAATATGCAGGATTTGAATAGAAATACGTCAGTAACAAAATTGGGGTCTCAAAATGTTTTCTTATTATATACTATTGCCACAACAGTTTTCCTCCAAAATGCAACAAATTGGCCAGGCTAAGCACTGGCTTAATTTACACTCTTAACGTTAGTTTAAAATGAGAACCAAATGAGTTTGAAATACAGAACACCACCCAGGTAGCGTTTTTCTAAAGACCAACATGGAAAAAAATTAAAAAAGTGTTAAATGTAAGGAAATTGACCGGGATTTATAGGATGCCGCTAGTACAGGTCTGGGGTGGCTGTGTTCAGCGTTTTTCTATCTACAGTCGTGGCCAAAAGTTGTCAGAATGACGCAAGAATTAATTTTCACAAAGTGTGCTTCTTCACTGTTTTTAGATCTTTTTGTCAGATGTTTCAATGGTGTACTGAAGTAGAATTCCAAGAATTTCATAAGTTTCAAAGGCTTTTATTGACAATGACATTACATTTATGGAAAGAGTCAATATTTACAGTGTTGGCCCTTCTTTCTTTTTCATGACCTCTGCAATTCACCCTGGCATGCTGGCAAACAACTTGTGAGCCAAATCCTGACTGATGGCAGCCCATTCTTGTATAATCAATGCTTGGAGTTTCTCAGAATTGGTGGGTTTTTTTTGTCCCCCCGCCTCTTGAGGATTGAACACAAGTTCTCAATGGGATTAAAGGTCTGGGGAGTTTCTTGGCCATGGACCCCAAATTTCGATGTTTTGTTCCCTGAGCCACTTAGTTATCACTTTTGCTTTATGGCCCGGTGCCCCATCATTGCACCAAACTGTTCTTGGATGGTTGGGAGAAGTTGCTCTCAGAGGATGTTTTGTAATTCTACTTCAGTATACGACAGAAACATCTGACAAAAAGATCTAAAAATACAGAAGAAGCAAACTTTGTGAAAACCAATACTTGGGTCATTCTCAAACATTCTGGCCACGACTGTACTTTCACTGTAGTTTATTTTTAGGATAAATAGTTATCACTCAGTTTGCAGTGTCCAGATTTGGTCTTGTTAAAATGTTGAATTACAAATGTTGCTTTTATTGCTTCTGATTTTTTTTCTTTTTCATGAATGGATTAAAGTTGGACAGTTTAACATCTGTGGCAGAGAGACGGGCACTAAGCAAACTCCTGTCAATCATGAAGAATCCACTGCATCCACTTAACAGGATCATCTCCAGGCAGAGGAGTAGCTTCAGTGACAGACTTTTGTCACTGTCTTGTTCCACTGACAGACTGAGGAGATCATTCCACACCCACACTATGCGACTCTTCAATTCCACCCGGGGGAGTAAATGCGAACATTAATTTTATTTTAATTCTTTTCATTTTTATTACTATTTAATTTAATATTGTTTCTTTGTATCAGTATACTGCTGCTGGATTATGTGAATTTCCCCTTGGGATTAATAAAGTATCTATCTATCTATCTATCTATCTATCAATATCACTGTGTAGCTAAAAGCAACTTTGCTATCCTTATAAACTGCCGCATGTAACCTTGCATTTCATGTTTACAACTACTCTCGTCAAGCTACGCACCTGGGCACCATTTCAGATTTAATATTCCATTCATGAAATCTTTAGAGCTGTCATTTATATTTTTTTCAGGATCATTTACACTGTAAGATGTATTTTTGAAGTCTTTTCAATTTCATAGATAGATAGATAGATATCTTCAGTTAAAAGTTCAATTTTTATTTTCATTATTTCAACCCCATTCTCTGTTCAAAAGTGTTACTTATGAAGGCCTTAAAACCACTTTAGTGTTTTTTTTGGTCTGATGCCTCCTGATTTACCAGCACAAAAAATCTGCCACATATGATATTTCGTTCGACTCATCTTGATGTCTGTTTATTCAAGATGTTGAATTTTCTTGGGATCCCCCCTGCCCAAATTTGCCCTCTAGACCCAAAAGCCACCAGTTTCAATCCACCATATTTTGTGCAAGAAATGACACCCTTATGCTGAAGAGTAAATCAATAGCGATCTTCAGCAAAAATGAGCGCAAGGACTTGTTGTTGTGCATGCCACATCAACTAAACCCTCTAATGAGATACAAAAGGGTCAAAGTTAATCGTTTTCACAAAACGTCAAGGTTGCTGATCATGGAGTGATCATATTTCTGATATGTGATTCTTTGCCAGTGGTCCTAGCCCTCTAAAAGCCACTCTTAGAAGATTAAAAGTAACAAATTTCAAATATCAGCATGTGGAGTATTGTGCTAGACTATTTCAACGTTATTTTTGATCCTTTACTAGGGATCAAGGCCTCTGTGGACCTCTATTACACATTTCTATTACAATCCAGAATCTTTACACTTTAAATATTTAAATTGAAGCAGATATTGTTAATATTTCAAATTTTTGACAGAGATAGACTCCTTTATTATGTACTTCTACCTCATGGAGTAATTCATTACATTTCTTATTAACGCTATATATTAGGGTGGCTAAAGCTAATTTGGACTTTTTCAAAACTGACTAAGGCACTTCTATACGTCACAACTCAGCTCCTCCTCAAAGGCTAAAGAATGAACTTCAAGAGCACCTTTGCAGTACAACTCTGTGGTACTCACCAGGGCCTGATTGGGACAGAATATCAAGACGTCAAGAAGGTGTCCCACAATTTTAGCATCTTCACTTGCTAACACCACCTCTGATAAGAAAAAGCATTGGGACATTAAAAACACATATTCTACAAGCTAAGGCAGCAGTTTCATTAATAATGACCCACTCAATCGAAAACGTAAATCAGGAAGCACCAATGAATGTTATTTCAAAAACATGCACATCTATGGATTTGACACTTTTAAATGAGGTTAACATGCTAAGTACACACATACCAGTCAGTCAGGTCCCGTGTCAGACGTAGTGTTGATTGTTGAAATTCACCAAAGTGTTTTGTCAAGTGAATTTGCTGGGCTCACCGGTAACCATGTTCAACAAATTTTTCCCTGAAAATTCACTGTGTGGTTAGTTTAGACCATTCTGTTTTATTTTTTTTCTTGCAAAGCCCCATGATGCTTTGCAAGGCCATCCTGATATCACAGAGTTGTGCAGTATTGGATGGGTATGTCACTACTCACTGCCTGTCCAACTGTGCTGCTCATGAGTGCTGCAAGGGTAATCCACCTCACACTTTATTGCACTATCCAATCTACTTTGCGCATACGTGAATCATTTATGGCATATACACGCATGCATGATGTCACTACCTATTCAAATTTGTACCATGCATGCATTTTAAAAAAATAAATAAATATGCAGTATTTTCGTTTGAGGGACATTAGTTGACCATAATAACAATTTTATGAAAATACAGGGAGATTCACTCGAAAGAGGCCCTTAATATTCTGTTTTAACTCTCGTTAGGATGATGCAATCTGAACCAAAACAATACGTTTCGGGGGGCGAATAGCAGCGATTTCATGTTGGATGCCACAGTTGTTCTGATAGACTTTTCCTTTGAACAGACCCAAAAGGAAGAAGTCTGGTGGTGTCAGATCCGGCGACCATGGTGGCCAAAGCCCCTTTGAAATAACCCTGTTGCAGAAGAAGGACTCCATTTCTGACAAAAGCATTCACACGAATGAGAGGTGAGAGGGATGTGGGCCGTTAACCGGAAATGGTTGAGAGGAGGGCAAGACTTGAAAAAATCTCTTGCCAGTAATCTCGTCTCGTCTCAAGATTATCTTTTATAACAGAGAGACTAGCCGTGCCCCGCAGCACCACCCATGTAGAAGTGAAACAGGACAATGAGGAGGGCCCCGCTAGGCTCCCCACTCCAGAAGTCCCATCTCCCCCTCACCTCGGTCCACAGCCTCTGTCTCGGATTAGCGTAAGTATATTGCTCCTGCAAGCAAACTATGATTCTTAGCGCGATGAGAGAAGTCGCAAGATCAAGCAAATTGTAGAATAAAACCTGATCTAAATCCGTTAAGAAGTTCTTTCGTGTGCTAGCTAAGTGGAGGTAAGGTACACACCCCAAGGATGGTGTGCGAGTGAGGAGGTCCCCGCTCCCCTCTCCTCTCGACCCACTGCATGTCTCTCAGATTCGTGCAAATAAATCGTACAGCAAGCGAACTATGATACATAGTGCAATGAGAGTCACAAAATCAACTGGAATGTTCAAGCAAATTATAGACAAAAAACAGATTTAAAACCGTCAAGTAGTTTTCTCATGAAAAGCAAACACACATATGGACAGACATGTTGGATTTAATATAAATCTATATATTACAGTATACATGCACACACACACACTGATCAGACACAACATTAAAACCAATGACAGGTGAAGTGAGTAACATTGATGGTCTTGTTCCAGTGGCAACTGCCAAGGGGTGGGATATATAAGACAGCAATTCAACGGTCAGTTCTTGTAGGTGACGTGTTGGTAGCAGGAAAAATATGCAAGTGTAAGAATCTGAATGAGTTTCACCAGGAACAAGTTGCGGTGACTAGATGACCCCAAAACAGCAGGTCTTGTGGTGTGTTGCTGGTATGCTGTGGTTAGTACTAACCAAAAGTGATCTAAGGATGGACAACCAGTGAAGTGGTGATAGGGTCATTGGCGCCCAAGGCTCATTGATACATATTGGGAGTGACGGTGAGCCCGTCTGGCCCGATCCCACAGAAGAGCTACTGTAGTACATATTGCTAAAAAATGCAATGCTGGTCATGAGAGAAATGTGACAAAAACACGCAGTTTGCTGCACAGTCACAAAGGTCAGGGTTGCCAGGCTGACTAATGTCCATCGCTAAAAAAAACAACAATGGGCATATGAACCTCAGAATTGGACAATGAAGCAATGGAAGAAAGTGGGCTGGTCTGATGAATCACATTTTCTTTTAGATCATGTGAATATTCAAATGCATATCTGTCATTTATCTGGAAAAGCGATAGCAGCTGGATGTATGAGAAGAAGGCAAGCCAGCTGAGGCAGTGTGATGCTCTGGGCAATGTTCTGCTGGTAAACCTTGGGTCCTGGCATTTATGTGGAGTTTACTTTGACACGTACCACCTACCTAAAGATTGTTACAGACCACATTCATCCCATCATGGCAATGGTATGCACTGATGGCAGTGGCCTCTTTTAGCAGGATAATGCGCTCTGCACTCTGTAAAAGATGTTACATGACAAAGAATTCAAGGTGTCAACTAGGCCTCCAAATTCTCCAGATCTCAATCTGATCGAGTATCTGTGGGATGTGCTGGAAAAACACATCTGATCCATGGAGGTCCCACCTTGCAACTTGTAGGACTTACTGTAGTCTTGGTGCCAGATAACACAGGACACCTTAAGAGGTCTTGTGGAGGCCATGCCTTGCTGGATCAGAGATGATTTGATGGCACGAGGGGAAGGCACACAATATTAGGCAGGTGGATATCGTGGATGATCAGTGTGTGTGCAGATATGTGCATATATATATGTATATAGATTTAACAGCATATGTTTTCTTTACCTCTTGTTTGAAGATCTTGCTCTGATTTGTTGTTTGAATGCTCTGAATGCTGGTTATGAAGGAGCACAGGGGTGGCTATCACACTCTGGTTAATGTGCTTTGCCCCCATGTCTGCTCTCCTCTTCAAACTGACGGCATCGGGATAAAACCACGCATGCAGACTCCACGAGGAAAGAAGTGAACTAAGAAGAAGAAGTACGTGACAAAAATACAAATATTTAAGGATTATTTAAAGACTATAAATCTTCACAAAAAGTTTCCAAATACAGAATAACAAAGGGAGAAAAGCCAACAAATGAAATGATGACAGCAATTAAAAGTGAAACAGGCTGGAAAAGAAAACTTGCAGGAAAAAGGAGCCCCCGGGGGAGCCACTGTCTGAAATGTGCTATTGTGTGCTGCTTGGCCACACTTTGTTCATAAAAAGAAAAATATCAATGTCAATACAAATTATTCTTTATGAAGCACACTTACATTCATAAGCCCAGCATGATATTCGCTATTACAAATTTAAAACAAAACCCCAAATTACATTATTAAAAAATAAAAAATAAAAAAAACTCACACCTTACGCAGTGAAAAAACAAGAGAAAAACTATCAAAATGCAGTTTCTCTAAGAAATGTTTATTAAAAATAAATCAGCTTTTAAAACCAACACCCAGACATACAGAAAAGGCCTGGCAAATTGAATTATACACATACATTATACACATATATATATATACACACACACACATACATATATACACTCACCTAAAGGATTATTAGGAACACCTGTTCAATTTCTCATTAAAAGCAATTATCTACTCAACCAATCACAAGGCAGTTGCTTCAATGCATTTAGGGGTGTGGTCCTGGTCAAGACAATCTCCTGAACTCCAAACTGAATGTCAGAATGGGAAAGAAAGGTGATTTAAGTAATTCTGAGCGTGGCATGGTTGTTGGTGCCAGACGGGCCGGTCTGAGTATTTCACAATCTGCTCAGTTACAGGGATTTTCACGCACAACCATTTCTAGGGTTTACAACGAATGGTGTGAAAAGGGAAAAACATCCAGTATGTGGCAGTCCTGTGGGCGAAAATGCCTTGTTGATGCTAGAGGTCAGAGGAGAATGGGCCGACTGATTCAAGCTGATAGAAGAGCAACTTTGACTAAAATAACCACTCGTTACAACCGTGGTATGCAGCAAAGCATTTGTGAAGCCACAACACACACAGCCTTGAGGCAGATGGGCTACAACAGCAGAAGACCCCACCGGGTACCACTCATCTCCACTACAAATAGGAAAAAGAGGCTACAATTTGCACAAACTCACCAAAATTGGACAGTTGAAGACTGGAAAAATGTTGCCTGGTCTGATGAGTCTCGATTTCTGTTGAGACATTCAAATGGTAGAGTCAGAATTTGGCGTAAACAGAATAAGAACATGGATCCATCATGCCTTGTGACCACTGTGCAGGCTGGTGGTGGTGGTGTAATGGTGTGGGGGATGTTTTCTTGGCACACTTTAGGCCCCTTAGTGCCAATTGGGCATTGTTTAAATGCCACGGGCTACCTGAGCATTGTTTCTGACCATGTCCATCCCTTCATGACCACCATGTACCCATCCTCTGATGGCTACTTCCAGCAGGATAATGCACCATGTCACAAAGCTCGAATCATTTCAAATTGGTTTCTTGAACATGACAATGGAGTTCACTGTACTAAAATGGCCCCCACAGTCACCAGATCTCAACCCAATAGAGCATCTTTGGGATGTGGTGGAACGGGAGCTTCGTGCCCTGGATGTGCATCTCACAAATCTCCATCAACTGCAAGATGCTATCCTATCAATATGGGCCAACATTTCTAAAGAATGCTTTCAGCACCTTGTTGAATCAACGCCACGTAGAATTAAGGCAGTTCTGAAGGTGAAAGGGGGACAAACACCGTATTAGTATGGTGTTCCAAATAAGCCTTTAGGTGAGTGTGTATATATATATATATACATATACACATATATACAGTACAGGCCAAAAGTTTGGACACACCTCATTCAATGTGTTTTCTTTATTTTCATGACCATTTACATTGGTAGATTCTCATTGAAGGCATCAAAACTATGAATGAACACATGTGGAGTTATGTACTTAACAAAAAAAGGTGAAATAACTGAAAACATGTTTTATATTCTAGTTCCTTCAAAATTGCCCCCCTTTGCTCCGATTACTGCTTTGCACACTCTTGGCATTCTCTCGATAAGCTTCAACAGGTAGTCACCTGAAATGGTTTTCCAACAGTCTTGAAGGAGTTCCCACAGGTGTTTAGCACTTGTTGGCCCCTTTGCCTTCACTCTGCGGTCTTTCACTATTTTGAAGAAACTAGAATATAAAACATGTTTTCAGTTATTTCACCTTTTTTTGTTAAGTACATAACTCCACATGTGTTCATTCATAGTTTTGATGCCTTCAGTGAGAATCTATCAATATAAATGGTCATGAAAATAAAGAAAACACATTGAATGAGGAGGTGTGTCCAAACTTTTGGCTTGTACTATATATATATATATATATATATATATATATATATATATATATATATATATGTAAATATAATAAATATAATAAATAAATGACCAAGTATAATATTTTTGTCTCATTTGTTTAACTGGTTTCTCTTTATCTACTTTTAGGACTTGAGTGAAAATCTGATGATGTTTTAGGTCATATTAAAGCAGAAATATAGAAATTCTAAAGGTATATATATATATATATATATCTGTATATCTGTATATATATGTATATATCTGTATATATATATATCTGTATATATATATATATATATATATACAGATATATACATATATACACAGATATATACAGATATATATATATATATATATAGACAAGGCAAACTACGAAAGGCGAGAAGAGCCAGCTGCAGTACACTGGGCCCACAGCCGGATTGCGTGACTTTGCATGTGTGCTCTTGAAGACCGGGGTCACGTAGGGTGTGAGAATGTGACCTCACAGGTGAACCTGCTTTTCAATATCAAAGCCCCAGAGGACATTGCCTTCTTTCGGCTAAACAAAGATGTTTTTGTATTTTTCTAAACCAGGAAATGCTCCCAGTGGACCTGCCATTAAGGTAGAGTTCTCTCATTTCCAAGTGCCCTCTATGCCAATTGAAGCCAACAACTAACACATCAAGTCTGACAGACAAGCTTTTTACTCTCTTTGAGGTATGGGGTTGTTCAGGATGCCCGGATTCCTTTTCTCCCACAGAAAATTTACCAAGGGAATTCCAGAGCACTTATCATCTGCAATCCATTACACTGTGGACACATATTTACAAAGTGGTTGCCTTTTTTGTCTTTTACACAAACTGACTGTCTGAAGAGATAAAATGAAAAGACGAAGAGACTTGCATATAAGGTATCCTTGTAACACAAATTACATTTTTAAGTCTCTTTGTTTCGAAGCAGCACTTTAGTGATGACACCTGAAATAAAAACAATCTGATGTATTTCTACTAATGGGGGTAAGCCAGCATTGCCTGCAGTGGGGGCACCAACCCAATTTTTAAATGAAACATAACCTACAGTGCTCCCCTGTACTGTACAATCGGGGTATAAACTGGTGGAGATGGGCTCAACGGTGCTGGACAAACACAAGTAGGGGAACTCAGCACTGCCCAGGGCAGGGGCACCAACAGAAACTTGGAATAAAACACAGTCTGCAGTCTTACCCTGTACAAGAGCCGCCACTATACCAGAGCGTTTTAATTCAATACCAATATCATTGAAATTTCAGGATACTCAATAACACAGGGATCTGTGGTATCAGGGGTGAACTTCTCAAGGATGGTGGTAAAGCTGCCCTCCTGGCATTACAAGCAATCTTTGCTTCCATTTGGGAAACAGGTGTTATTCCAACTGACTGGAAAAACTGATTTGTTTTCTCTGGAAAGGGAAGGGTGATCGCCTGGATTGCAGCAACGTCAGGGTGTTAACACTGCTCTCAGTGCCTATTAAGGTCTTTGCTAGGGTCGTCCTCAATAGGACTTGTGATCACTTGCTCACCTACCAGAGACTGGAGCAGTCTGGTTTTGCATCTAAGAAGTCTACCATCGACAACATCCTGGCACCGAGGATTCTCATGGAGTGCAAACGCAAATATCGGCAGAATTTCTATGCAGCTTTTGTCAATTTTCATAAAGCGTTCAACTCAGTTGATCAAGCTGCCTTGTGGAACTTCCAACTTTGTAGGCTCCCCTCAAGGTTGTGGGATTTCATGGCTGGCCTGTACACTGGTACTGCGAGTACTCTGCAGAGTGAAGCCTCTGTGTTTTTCCCATTTGATTCTGGGGTTTGTCAGGAGTGTGTTCTACTCCTGCTCTGTTCGATGCTTACATGGACTGGGTGTTTGTCAAGATCATGGGCTCCAGCGACTGTGGGACATAGATCTGTTGGTGAAGAAAGATTGAGTGATCTTGACTTTACTGATGATGCTGTGATCTTCGTAGAGTCAATGGAGGCTCTGATCGGGGCTCTCAAGAGACTGAGTGAGGACTCTGAGTGTCTGGGCTTGCAAGTGTCCTGATAAAAACCAAGAGTCAGGCCTTTAATGAACCCCTGAGCACAGCCATCAGCAGTGTGTCTGTCTACGGAGAGAGTGTCGACCTCGTCGAGAGGTTTACTTACCTTGGCAGTGACATTCATGACTCTGGTGACTCTTCCTATGAAGTCAGTAGACAGATTGGGAGAGCATGGGGGGTCATGAGGTCGCTGGAAAGGGGTGTGTGGTGCTCCTGATATCTCTGTAAAAGGACGAAGGTCCAAGTTTTTAGAGTCCTGGTGCTTCATGTTTGTGAGACATGGACGCTATCCAGTGACGTGAGACGAAGACTGGACTCCTCCTGTGTCTCTTCTGAGAATCCTTGGGTCCTGCTGGTTTGACTTTGTGTTGCTCACTGAGTCCCAGATGAGGCACTTTACCTACACTGTTAGGGAGCGTCAGTTACGGCACTACGACTAAGTGGTTCGATTATCTGAGGGTGATCCAGCTCGCAGGACCCTCACTGTTCAGGACCTGAGAGGCTGGACCAGGCCAAGGGGATGCCCTCGTAACTATGACAGATAGATTGTCATTTCCAGAGGAGAGACAGGACCATGTGCCTGCCTGGGGGGTTACCAACTGGGATCCCATGCTGTACTAGTGCATGTTCAGCAACCTGACATGACCTGAACCAATACTACAGCAAAAAAAGTCTTCAACAAAATAAAAAATAATCTGGAATGACGTTAATTGCTATCAATTAATCACAACAATTCAAAAATATGACATACTAGCCAACCCGCGGCGTAGCATACGCATGATTATCAACGTGAACAGTCAACGTGGCTCACAGATGCATGTGGACTGTAGCATAGACCAAAGCGAGTGAGGATGTGTTTGGTGACGTGTTGGGGGCGGGCACATGAGCAAGTAGTGCGCATGCCTCGAGAACGAGGGAGGACGCAGGAGGAGGGTTACAGTTGGCGGGCGGGGCTCTGTGAGTTGGCAGGCTTTTTGTCTTGCTTGTGCTCAGTGTCTTGCGTGCCCTTAGTGAATTATATATATATATATATATATATAGATGCACTTTAACAATGTTTGCCACATTTTGCTTAAGAACATTAGCTTTCCTTTCAAAAAACACAAATTTAATGTTTGCATATTCATATTCAGCAACGAGCAATGCTGTTTAGCCATCTTAGGGATTGTGCATCTCTGTTAACAAAAGCCATGTCATATTAATAGGGAGACATGCTTTGAACTTCAAAGCAGTGAAAAATTAAATAATTTTTTTTCAATAGTACCAAATGGACCAGGTTATTTCATTGCTGGTGTAAATAAGGCAAGAAGCAAGTTCGTTTAGCCTTTAGCCTCTGTTTTTAAATGCTACAATTGTTCGCATTGCCAGCGTACTCCCACATCCCTATGTGCCTAACTGACGATCAAACCTGACCATCAAAAATCTTACACCATGAAAAGGATATGCACAAGTGTGACGTCCTCTCAATCTGATCAGAGAGGCACTATAACTTTGGCATACTTTCTGCAGTACATGTTAACCAAACATTCCAAAATGAACATTGCTAACAAATATTTACGCAAGGGATTTGAGATAAAGTGAACTGAGATTACATTGAAATGCGGCTACTGGAGAGTAAATGTGCAGATTCACACAGAAACACAACCAAACTAGCCAGAAATTAAAGCAAAGTAACAAATCATCCCCAATTCTGAATAAAGTAAATGGACTAAGAGTATGAAAACACCTTGACATAACATCAGTGAACGGTTATTCAGAGCGACATATTAAGAGGTTAATAGTGAATGGAGCTGTCAGTCATTCCATCCTTATTTTGTATGAAGACTTTCACAGTGGCCATTAGAGCAAAGCAATTAATGTTAAAGCATGCCGTGAATCAGATGATGTGATAAGGATACATAATAAGAAGTTCAAAATATAAAAGACAACAGGTTTAATATATTAAAAAAAACAAGCATAAGGCAAAAGCACTGTACACAGTTAGAAGGAACTCAGAAGTCTCAAGGACAGACAGTCAAAAGATAAAGAGAAGAAAGCTACAAACTAGGAAGCGCCCACCTCCTCTGGTTCTTAGCTTACACCCGTCTCACGGCACAGACTCCCAGCCGTTTACTTCACGTCACATGGGCTTTGTGATGATTTTCGAAATAAACAACTCATGTTTGTCATAGGCTTCCTCACATGCTTGGTGTCCATGGCTTAAAAACAGAGATAACAAATCATTTGTGTAAACACCATCCATCCATCCATTATCCAACCCGCTGAATCCGAACACAGGGTCCCGGAGGTCTGCTGGAGCCAATCCCAGCCAACACAGGGCACAAGGCAGGAACCAATCCTGGGCAGGGTGCCAATTCACCGCAGGACACACACAAACACACCCACACACCAAGCACACACTTGGCCAATTTAGAATCGCCAATCCACCTAACCTGCATGTCTTTGGACTGTGGGAAGAAACCGGAGCGCCCAGAGGAAACCCACGCAGACACGGGGAGAACATGAAAACTCCACACAGGGAGGACCCGGGAAGCAAACCCGGGTCTCCTAACTGCGAGGCAGCAGCGCTACCACTGCGCCAACATGCCGCCCAGACTAAGAGCAGTTTACTTCTCAAAACAGAGTGGTGCAGGATCGAACTCGCAAACTTTTGATTCCCAGTCGGCAGCTGATTCTATTGCGCCACGGAGGCAGGCGGTACTACAATTTACTAGTCAATCAACTGGGGCAAATTCAATGTTATTTCAAAATATCCTAACTACTTACACAGTGGGAAATGCAGTCAAACAAGCGTCACCACTGTTAATTTCTTCTCAGCTTTGGGCAACTTTAACAAGCAATAAGTAACAAGCTTTACAAATTAACAGTATTTAATTTAAACTTTGCATTTTTTACAATTAAATATTTCATAAAACAGTTTTTTTTTAAATATTAAACATAGGAAGTACATTTTTCCTGTGGATACAACTTTTTTTTTTTTTTACAAACTTAATATTGAAATAAAAGCAGTGCACTAAAAGATGAATCTTGTCAAGCAATTTTGATAGACATAATCCAGTACTAGGATGCTCAAACATGTTGTTCACAAATTATTTACCGTATGTACTCGCGTTTAAGTTTTCCCGTAGATAAGTCGGGGCTTGATTTTACTGTATAATTTCTAGTATTTTATAATGTTGGTCATATAAGTCGAAAGTGGAACACTCCCGCTATTGGTCCAAGAGATTCTGATATGCTAACACCCACCTGAGAGAGTAACCACGGAGCACACAACCTTTTTTTTCTATGTATTGTGCCTACGTGACCACATGGTAATACCCGAACTATTCCAAAGCGATGTTTGCACTGTTTTGTGTTTTTTTGTATCTTGCACCCTCATACACCTTTATCATAAGAGCATCCCTTATGTATGAAAATAGGAAGCTGGTTTAAAATTAAATGTCTTCAAAGTGGCGAAAAAAATTGGTAACTGCACTGCTGCATTAAAATTTGATGTGTCTGAGAAACTGATGTGAGATTGGAGGAGGCAAGAAGATATATAAAAAAAAAATAAATAAAAATGTGTCGCATTTTTGAACAGGCGCATAAGTCGAGGTCTGATTTTATGATCGATTTTTGGGTTTCAAGATCCGACTTGTACGTGAGTACATACGGTACTTACGATGTCTATAAATAAATAAACAAAAGCCTCTCAGAGGTCTACAACAGACATATTACCAAAAGTTCTTCACCCCATTGCTAGTGTTGCATGTTAAGTCACAAAGATGAACTGCACACAAAGACAGATGGTGAGACATTGGCCTACAGTGCCTATATAAGGTCTTCACCCCCTGGGATGTTTTACCCATATTCTATTCAACATTAAATCACAGTAGATTTAACAAAGCTTTTTTTTTTTTTAACAGCGATCAAATGAAAAAGACAATTTAATGTCAAAGTGAAAACAAATCTCTGTAAAGTGGTCTAAATGAATTCCAAAAATAAAACACAAAATAAATGATCTTGTGAGTATTCACTCCCTTCAATGTGACACACCTAAATTATCACTGGGGCAGTCAATTTGTTTTAGAAGTCTCATCATCAGTTCAATGAAGGTCACATGTCTGGGGTTTCTATTGATTTTACGTGGAAGGGCCAGCCAAGTCAGTATGGTGTCCTAACCAACAAGGTGAAGACAAAATGAAGACAACAAGCAACTCCATGAAAAGCACAAGTCAGGGGATGGAGACAAGAAAATATCAAATTATACAATTTAATGATACAATTAAATCAATCATGAAGAAACAGAAAGAGTGTGGGACAGCCGTAAGTTTGACTATAGCAGTTGTAACCACCAGGGGGCACCACTAAGCCCCAAACCCAAGGCATTGTAATGCCAACACATTTTTAGGATAAATAAAATCTATTTATTTAATCACAGCACCTCTACAATAATCATCATTCCAAAGACTAGCCACAATACACAAGAGAAAATAAATTCTTCCTCCTGTTGAGTGTCAATGAGTCAGTCATGGGGCTGTGGTCTCTGTTTTAAACTGGAACCAGGAAGGTGTCCGGTGCAATGCCATGTCTCTCTGGAAACACTTCCACGCCATAAAGTAAGTAGGGAGGTCCTCCTCCAACAGCGCTCTCTATCAGCACCCAGGGACCCTGACAGGGCTGCACTTCTGGACACCAACTGCCAAGCATCCCAGCGGGTGTCGCAACTGGGCTGCCAAACCAGGATGGAACAGGGGATGGAAGTGCTCCCAAGTTCTGGCTTCTTCTGGCCCATCCATAGTTTTATACTGGCTGGATACAAAGTTATCTTTCTGTCCAGCCAGCCAATCCATCTGTTATTCTGCTCTGGCTTCCCATCTGGGTAATAAAACCATGCTCTTTCCCAGCTGGGATGCCCATTCTCATCCTACACAGGTCATCGACAGAAAACTGTGTAACTGTGCAAGAAGAAGGTGGGTAGTGATGGAGGCCACCAAGAAACCTATGAGAACTATAGTGGCCGAGACTGTAAAGCTGCTTCAAGAGTCGCCCCTTTAGTGATAAAAGAGTCATAAAGAGAAAGCCGCTGTTGAAAATGTCCATGATATCCTGTCTGGAGTTTGCTCAAAGGCCGGAAGAAGATTCAATTTTCTAATTTGACCAAAGATGAGCTTTCAGGCAATTAGATGAAATAGCACGTGGGTAAACCCACACTGTGGTGACAGCATCGTGCTGTGGGGAGGCTTCCCTGCAACAGGCCCTGGAAGGCTTGTAATGGGCTAAATGAATGAAATCCTGGAGGAAAACATGACATGGTTTACAAGAAACCTGCACCATGGGAGATTTGTTTACAAGTAAGACAATGACCCCAAGCATAAAGCCAAAGATGCACAAGAATGGCTTAAAAACAAGAATTATGATGACCTGGAGAGGTCAAGCCCGAGTCCAGATCGCAGTCCTCGGTGGCTGGACCTCTTACAACCTGACAGAGCTGGGGCTCAAATGGCAGTGTGGAGATGTGCAAAGGCTGTCACAAATGCCATCTGACTTGAATAATTATGGGATCATTTATTTTGAGTTTTAATTTGTTTAGACCTCTTTTCTGAGGTCTTTGTTTTCACCAACATTAAAGAGACTTTTTCCTGCTGATCAGTGTCAACAACACAAAACAAAACAAATTAAATCTACCATGATTCAATAAAATGTAAAAACTTACAAGGGTTGAATATTTCTTATAGGTACTGTAGATAAAATGATTCAGTTATACAGGAGAACAAATTTACTTAAATACTAGACACTGTAAAATCAATTAAACTAAAAGTGACAGTAAGAATGCTTGTACATGCGTTTGATGTACAATATTCTTGACAGAGTTCACAGGTGAAGTCATTGAATTAACCTCAGGAGACAACATTTTTATTCAAAACACTGGGCTTGTAATTGGAATGTTTCCTTCCTTCCTTCCTTCTTGTGTTCCACATAACTCACTTAATTGTTACAGTCTAACTTCTTGACTCGGGCTGAATTCTAGTTGCTCACAATATTGACGTGCCTGTGTTATTGCACATTCACTTATCACAAGCTCCTTGCAGCATTTCTTCCAGTTTTCGATCCTAGAAATAAAATCACAAATGCAAGATACATTAAACAACATAGCAAAACACTGTAATACTCATTTTTGAAACATTAACTGCACAAAAGTAAGTAATGAACAATGTATTTACAAACTCCTGTTTCCTAGTGAATTGTGGGGTATGTCTACTTAACACACCATATTAAAACATGGACTACTGCACCAGAATCAAAAGAGCATCAGTACAATGCGTTACCTGCCGCAGACACTTTAGACAACATTATTCTGATTACCTGGATGAGGCAAACACCACTGCGGCCATATAGAAACAGTCACCAGAGTGCTTCCATCTTCTAAATACAGTGCATCCAGAAAGTATTCACAGTGCATCACTTTTTCCACATTTTGTTATGTTACAGCCTTATTCCAAAATGGATTAAATTCATTTTTTTCCAATCGGATTCAAGTCTGGGCTCTGCCTGGGCCACTCAAGGACATTCACAGAGTTGTCCTGAAGCCACTCCTTTGATATCTTGGCTGTGTGCTTAGGGTCGTTGTCCTGCTGAAAGATGAACCATCCCCCCAATCTGAGGTCAAGAACGCTCTGGAGCAGGTTTTCATCCAGGATGTCTCTGTACATTGCTGCAGTCATCTTTCCATTTATCCTGACTAGTCTCCCAGTTCCCGTCTCTGAAAAACATCCCCACAGCATGATGCTGCCACCAACATGTTTCACTGTAGGGATGGTATTGGCCTGGTGATGAGCGGTGCCTGGTTTCCTCCACACGTGATGCCTGGCATTCACACCAAAGAGTTCAATCTTTGTCTCATCAGACCAGAGAATTTTGTTTCTCATGGTCTGAGAGTCCTTCAGGTGCCTTTTGGCAAACTCCAGGTGGGCTGCCATGTGCCTTTTACTAAGGAGTGGCTTCCGTCTGGCCACTCTACCATACAGACTTGATTGGTGGATTGCTGCTGAGATGATTGTCCTTCTGGAAGGTTCTCCTCTCTCCACAGAGAACCTCTGGAGCTCTGACAGAATGACCATTGGGTTCTAGGTCACCTCCATTACTAAGGCCCTTCTCCCCCGATCGCTCAGTTTAGATGGCCGGCCAGCTCTAGGAAGAGTCCTGGTAGTTTTGAACTTCTTCCACTTACGGATGATGGAAGCCACTGTGCTCATTGGGACTTTCAAAGCTGCAGAAATTTTTCTGTAACCTTCCCCAGATTTGTGCCTCGAGACAATCCTGTCTCAGAGGTCTACAGACAATTCCTTTGACTTCATGCTTGGTTTGTGCTCTGACATGAACTGTCAACTATGGGATATTATATAGACAGGTGTGTGCCTTTCCAAATCATGTCCATGCAACTGAATTTACCACAGGTGGACTCCAATTAAGCTGCAGAAACATCTCAAGGATGATCAGTGGAAACAGGATGCACCTGAGGTCAGTTTTGAGCTTCATGGCAAAGGCTGTGAATACTTATGTACATGTGCTTTCTCAATTTTTTTATTTTTAATAAATTTGCAAAACTCTCAAGTAAACTTTTTTCACATTGTCATTATGGGGTGTTGTGTGTGGAATTCTGAGGAAAAAATGAATTTAATCTATTTTGGAATAAGGCTGTAACATAACAAAATGTAGAAAAAGTGATGCATTGTAAATACTTTCCGGATGCACTGTAGGTCTCCTTACGAAATATAGTCTGCGTAAGGGGAATTTCTGAATTTGTAACACTACATTAAAGCATTCTGATTTGTGTTATCACTGGGTGGTGTGGCAATGTAACATCTGCGCTAAATCCAACAGAAACCACAGCATTGAACTTGACTTTAATTGTAAAGGTCTATGCCACTATAAAAACACAAGAATCATTTTTATTTTATTATTACAAGTACTGCTTACAAAAAGTATACTCACCAGTAGATTTGGAAAACAATACTACAAAAAGAGAATTCAGATTAGATTTAAAATAATTTAACACTAACCTTTCAATAACTTATTTCTGCACTTCGTACTTTAGCATTGTCTCACTGTTTTATCTTACTTTGGTCTTCTTTACTGAATGTTACATATTATACTGTGTACAGCATTACTTAAAGTTCACATTTTATGAATACTAAGGTGAGGACGTGCAAATAAACATCACCATGTACTTGTAATTCAAATGATATTCAAATGAAGAAGATGTCTATCTATAACAGAATGAACAGAGTTGTGCAAAAAGGCCTAGAACATGTTCTCTCTGTCAATTGCTGTAGATGTCTGTACTGTTTTATTTTACAAGCTTCAGCAAATCAAATTCCATGCAGCTAGCACGGTCATGAAAGTAGCTCTCTGTTAGAAAATTCACAAAGACTAGTACTTTAACACTAGAATTACCAGAGCCTACGAAAAAACTCTTAAATCCGTCCCACCTTAAATCGCTTCTTAAAATCGTTCACAGCTCTCCACCAGCGTCTTTTGTCATCTAAATGTACTGATAAAAATCAGGCTGCAAAGCACCTGGCTATTCCATCCCCCCACCGACTTAGAACGTGCACAAACTTCTCCCAGCTCATGCCTTGATTGATTTTCTGGGAGTGAAGTGGAGTTTTAGAGTAGAAATAATAGATCGTTGTTTGGAACACACGCATTTCATGTCTGTTCCATTTCGACAGTAATCTGTGTAAACACATTGTTAAAACAGAAACGTTTTTTATATTCTAGTAGTAGATGACAAAATGTAGGCATAAACTAAATAATGTATGAAGCCTGAAGTCCAAATATCAAAAGAAATATTTTCACAGAAGGTACAAATCTATCACAACAATTGCGGTTTTATTCAAAAATATAACTGCAGAAACAAAAAGCCGCCTTAACATGCATCTTTGACAATTGTTTATTATGACTTCCTCTGTGGCGCAATAGACTCAGCTGCTGACTGGAAATCAAAAGGTCGCGAGTTCGATCCTGCACTTCTCCGTTTTGAGAAGTAAACTGCTCTTAGTCTTACTATTTTAGAATAAAAACATACATTTGATTTCAGTCTGTAACAGCCAGTGTAATTTATGATACTTGTAAAGGTTAGCTTTGTTTTTTTTTTTTAGTCAGTTTTATTATCTCGGCCGCGTTCACGAGCCCAAATACACACCACCCCCGCATCTGATACTGCTGTTTTCACATAGACACACTGTAACAGACGTAAACTCAGCTCCCTTCTACATCGGAGCAAGAATGCACATACTGTACCATTGCTTGCATACTAAAGTGTCAGCAGGCACTTTCGTGGCATTACACACAGTTTTGCGCATACCCTCTGCACACTACTTGTGACTTTAGGAAGTAAGTAAATAAATAAAGGTAAATCGTGTCATAAAATGATTTCTTCAAAACGTTAAATGTTATTTTTTGGCATGGACATGTCTGCATGCACTTTTTGTGGCATTACACATGCATTTTTTGAGCATGTTCGCGCCAAATAAATAACGCTGTTCATTTTCAAATAATATTGCATTTCTCTCTATGCTGTGGTTTCTATTACACACCTGAAAGAAAGAGACAATATATGTGAAAACATCATCGCACAAATGCAATATTATTTGAAAACAGTGTCCGATCAGCTGTAAAAGTATGGCATTTCGAAATGTTTGCTTTTTTTCAGTCTGATTCTCTCAGTCAGACTGTATATTTGTCTCTTATTCAGTGCACGCAAGAACATGCAGGTAGCCAGATGCTGTATGCTACAACATGCTGGCGGTGATCAACGCACATTTTAAAAAAAGAAAGAGACAAATATATGTGACGTTTTGAAGAATTCATTTTATGACACGATTTACCTTTATTTATTTACTTACTTCCTAAAGCCTAAAGTCACAAGTAGTGTGCAGAGGGCATGCGCAAAACTGTGTGTAATGCCACGAAAAGTGCCTGCTGACACTTTAGTATGCAAGCAATGGTACAGTATGTGCATTCTTGGTCCGATGTAGAAGGGAGCTGAGTTTACCTCTGTTACAGCGTGTCTATGTGAAAACAGCAGTATCAGATGCGGGGGTGGGGTGTATTTGGGCTCGTGAACGCGGCCGAGATAATAAAACTGACTAAAAAAAAAAAACACACAAAGCTAACATTTACAAGTATCATAAATTACACTGGCCGTTACAGACTGAAATCAAATGTATGTTTTTATTCTAAAATAGTAAGACTAAGAGAAGTTTACTTCTCAAAATGGAGAAGTGCAGGATCGAACTCGCGACCTTTTGATTCCCAGTTGGCAGATGAGTCTATTGCGCCACGGAGGAAGTCATAATAAACAATTTTTTAAAGTCGCATGATAAGGCGGCTTTTTGTTTCTGCAGTTATGTTTTTGAATAAAAGCGCAATTGTTGTGTTAGATTTGTACCTTCTGTGAAAATATTTCTTTCGATATTTGGACTTCAGGCTTCATACATTATATAGTTTATGCCTACATTTTGTCATCTACTACTAGAATATAAAAAACGTTTCTGTTTTAACAATGTGTTTACACAGATTACTTTCGAAACGGAACAGACATGAAATGCATGTGTTCCAAACAACAATCTATTATTTCTACTCTAAAACTCCACTTCACTCCCTGAAAATCAATCAAGGCATGAGCTGGGAGAAGTTTGTGCACGTTCTAAGTCGGTGGGGGGATGGAATAGCCGGCTGCTTTGCAGCCTGATTTTTATCAGTACATTTAGATGACAAAAGACGCTGGTGGAGAGGTGAGAACGGTTTTAAGAAGTGATTTAAGGTGGGACGGATTTAAGAGTTTTTCGTAGGCTCTGGTAATTCTAGTGTTAACTAAAAAAAGCTCCATCATATACCAAGACACTGCATTTTCTTCTGTCATTTAAACAGTTTAAGTAAATAACAACCCAAAAAAAAAAAGCAAAAGATAAGGAAAGAAGCCATACTGTCTATGTGAAAATTCGAAATAAACATTTAACACTAGAATCTCTAAAGCCCACGAAAAAACTCATAATCCTGGGCCACCTTAAATTCCTTCACACATCTCCATTATCGTCTTTTGATTTGTAAAAGGAGCTACTAAAAACTACGACATCTACAGTTTAAACCACTCCCATCTAACTAATAGCTTTTTCTAACCTAATCATATCAAACCCACTGTGCTGTTCCTAATATTTTGCTAATTAAATATTTAGGTTTAGCACTATCTGCACTAATAGACTTCTCTTCTCATACTTAAGGCTGTATTTTGAATGTTCAACAGTCTATCCAAGAGGTTTTGGTATTATTTTTGTTGTTTAGTTTCTTTTTTTTTTTTGGATGTAGCCTTAAATAATATGTGTGATTAAAATCTGTTTAATGTAGCACAGTACTTATCTGGGCAGTATGGGGCGCAAGGTAAGAATCACCTCTGTACAGGGTGCCAGTCCACCACAGCAGTCACCCAGTTCTGCATGTCTTGGGAATGTGGGAGGAAAAAAAACACACAGAATGAATGGATGGATGGATGGATGGATGGATAGATAGATGTATACACCTGATGAGTCCCAAAAGGGTCAAACACATGTTAAGAACAATCTGTGTTATTTTGCAGTTACTGCGTCACATATCTATGATCTGCTTCTCGCAAATTGAGAGGATGTGACAGATATTTGCCAGCTGGCCGAACAACCACAAGAGTGAATTGATAGGTAACCATCCAAATAATCACATTACGATTCAGACCAACAAACAATACTCCAATCTTCACTTTGTCAAGCAATCGAACCAACACTGTGGCACGACATTTGAGGCTTCGCCTAAGGCACTGATGTCTGAGGTTCGATCCCTGTAAGGGGAAGCAAAGATGCATACAGCTGAGGAGCCACAATTAGGGCGAAACACGTGTCATGTATTTTTTATATTATTTGGCAGTTATTGAGATCACATAGACAGTGTGTTTTTCTGTTTCCCAATATTGCATTTTTTTAATCTAAACAAATAGTACATGTGTTTATCCATCCATCCATCCTCTTCCGCTTATCTGAGATCGAGTCGCGGGGACAGCAGCTTGAGCAGAGATACCCACAGGGCCGTTTGAAGGAATTTGGGGGCCCCAAGCAAAATGGACATGGAGGCCCCCCGCACGCACGCAAAGGAACCACAGCATAGCCATACAGTAATCCCTCCTCGATCGCGGGGGTTGCGTTCCAGAACCCCCCGCGATAGACGAAAATCCGCGAAGTAGAAAACATATGTTTGTGTAGTTATTTTTATATATTTTAAGCCCTTATAAACTCTCCCACACTGTTAACATTATTAGAGCCCTCTAGACATGAAATAACACCCTTTAGTCAAAAGTTTAAACTGTCCTCCATGACAAGACAGAGATGACAGTTCTTTCTCACAATTAAAAGAATGCAAATAGATGATCTTCTCTTCTGGAGCAGAGAATTTCAGAGGGAGAGAGACAGAGAGCGCTCGCAAAGAAAAGCAAACAATCAAAAAATCAATACTTGTGCTTTTAAGTTTGCCGCGGCATTTTTAGAGGAGCGTTAGTATCTTCTAAGCAAACAGCCTCTGTGCAAACAGCCCCTCTGCTCACATCTCCTCCGTCAGGCGCAGAGAACGTCAGAGAGAGAGAGCGAGATTAAAGCAACAATCAAAAAATCAATACGTGTGCTTTTGTGCTTTTAAATATGCCGAGCAACGCAATAAAGCGGCATTTTTTTTAGAGGAGCGTCAGTATCTTTTAAGCAAACAGCCTCTGTGCAAACAGCCCCACCCATCAGGCGCAGAGAATGTCAGAGAGGGTGAGAGAGAGGCAGAGACAAGCAAACAATCAAGCTCCAAGCGGGATGTATATCTTATAGCATTGAGGAGTTTTAGTTAATATGTAATACATGCTCTGATTGGGTAGCTTCTAAGCCATCCGCCAATAGCGTCCCTTGTATGAAATCAACAGGGCAAACAAACTGAGGAAGCGTAGCATAAATTAAAAGACCCATTGTCTGCAGAAATCTGAACCAGCGAAAAATCTGTGATATATATTTAGATGTGCTTACATTTAAAATCCGCGATAGAGTGAAACCGCGAAAGTCAAAGCGCGATATAGCGAGGGATTACTGTACATATTTCTGCTAGCCTACCTGCTGCAAAATTGCACCATTTGTACAAGACAAGTAGAGCTATTTTATGTGTGTAATTTATCACTTACCACTGTCTTGTTTTTTCTTATCCTCCTCTTCCTTTCTCTTCTTTCTTTTTTGGCTTCCTGAAGCATAATTCCGCTTCATGACTGCCGAGGAAGTTTTGTATTTTGCCGGCAGCAGAGATCACGTGGTTGGCTGGCTGCTGTCAGCGAGGGGGGCCCCCTTGAGGGGGATCCCGATAACAGTGTCATTGCACTTTACTGCATTCACTATCAATGGGGCGCTCACACAGTTTGTCGCTGCATTTTATTCTTAACCAGTCGTTGTCTTGGGGCCCCAGGCCAGCTCGGGGCCCCAAGCAATTGCTTGGTTTGCCTGCCTTGTCGCAACGGGCCTGGATACCCAGTCTTCCCTCTCCCTACATGTGTTTAATAACGCAGAAATGTAAAGTACTTTAGTAAATTGTTATCTAAATAAATACTTCCCTGCAAAGAGCAGCCCATAAATACCAAAACACTAACAAGTAAAGGACTGCAGTTTGTAACTGCTTATAAAAAAGAAGCACAACAAACATACAACCAGAAATTTTACAAACCTAAGGCACATGGACAGGGATGATTATGATGATCACCATCATCATCATCTACCAGTACAGGGCCAATCCAATATGGCACCCATTGAGTACCAATATTTAGTAAAGGTTACATAAGGCTGTCATGCTGTTGTCCTAAACTTGCATTTCAAGCTAGTCAGTCTACATTCACCCACCAATTATTCAACAAGCACGGTCCCAGTCATGGTTTGACAACAAGAGGCTGTTCTGGCACCTTCAGCTGCAAGGCAGCGAGCTACCAACCCTGGATGAAGACACCAGTACTTCATAAAGCCCTATAACACACCCACACACATTCACTCATTCCACACTTCTTTGAGATGCATCAGGAGAACTAGAGCTTCTGTAGTAAAATTTTGATTTTGAGCCATCACACAGACTCCAAAAGAGGGTGGGGGATTTCAAGCCCAGAAACTGGGAGGCAGCAATTCACACTGCCATTAAAAATTCCAAGGTGGCACATAAAGAATACTGCACTTACAAAGGAAATGTAGAAAAGGAGAATGCCTTGAAACAGTGAAGCAGGAGAGACCGCTTCTAAGACCAAGACCAGAGTGCAGAATATTTAATATCATAAAGTAGTCCCCATTACTTCTTGTACAAGAGTAAAGCCCAATTAAACGTTGGTGAAATTTTCTCTGATTTGCAGTCCCTTTACAACATTCTTGCTGTACTGTATTTAAGACTTCAGCATGAGCTTTCTAAATAACCTACAAAAGAACCCGAGCCAATGTTTAATGTGAAACAGTGATTTCAGCAATCTTGTGGTCAGCTCTTAAAGGACATGAACTGCTAAGATTGTGATATTTCCATAGACATCGGAACATCTTTCTCACCCTAGAGAAAAGGACTTCAGCTTAATGTGAAAAGACAATAAGCACATTCATGTTTTCATTTGAAACCAACCCAAATGTTCTGTGTCCAAAGGCTAATGGGTCATCTTGGGGTTTACTAATGTTTTTTTTTTTTTCTTTTTATGCATTTTATCACTCCTTTACAGCTGTGACTGATAATAAGAAAGGCTCCCAGCCATTCAGCACTACTGAAAGCTCAGAACTAAATAGGTGTTCTCAACATCTATAAATTGTCCATGTCTTAACATTAAATTCTGTACTCAAATTCACAATGATGAGCCATTTTGCCCTGTTTAATGTAAGGGAGACAATTAACAAACACACTTCTGCATGATACACTAAGTGGGCTAAAGCTAGCTCACTACTTTTTAAGCTACAAGAAGATGATAGTTATTTTAATTTAGACATTGTGTTGTACTGAATGTGGGTTAACATATAAAATATTAATAACTAACAGAAGCAAAGGGTTTTTCTAGTCATTTTTCTTCCCGATTTATGTACTAGGAATCAAAATAAAAAGAGAAGATCCAAAATAAACTTTTTGTGTTTTATTGGTATACAATGTGTCAAGTGTGTTAAAAGTGAGAACAGAAATCTACTGTACTAATTTGAACTTTGACAACAGAAAAGTGATACTGGTTAATATACAGTTACCCCATCACTAAGGTGGGAAGCACGCGCTGAATACAGGGCATTGCTGCACCCACCACACGATGGACCATCTGGATTGAGATCCAAGTGCAGCCATGCAACGCAGCACCACACTAAAGAGTGTGAGGTTTTTTACAATCAATGGCTGGAATGTCAATCCTGCCACCAACCCCCAGGTATTCCTGGTAAGTTGGAGGACCTGCTTGCAGGGCTGAATGCAGATTAATGTCTTACCCAGGACGGAGCAATTGCTCAAGGGCCTAATGGAGTAGAATCACTTCAGGCGTTTCACAGGATTCAAAGATTGCCGGTGCAAATCCCTAGCCTCAGAGTCACCACTCTGCCCCATCACTAAACTACATTTAAATAACTGTGCATGATTAAACACAATGCCACTGTCCCCAGAAGGATGTAGCATCTAGTTGATGTTCTTCTGTGCAGTTTTCAGTTTTCCTCCAATATCCCCAATGAATATGTAGGATAGTTGGAAGGCCGATTCCAAGTCACCCTGTGTGAGTGTGTCTCAGACTAGAGACCCTGTGAAGGACTGGCACCAGGGGCAGTAGTAGCACTAGGTGTTGTAGTTAGTAGTAGCAATTTTGTCACAAGTTACAGTTGTGCTTGAAAGTTTGTGAACCCTTTAGAATTTTCTATATTTCTGCATAAATATGACCTAAAACATCATCAGATTTTCACTCAAGTCCTAAAAGTAGATAAAGAGAAACCAGTTAAACAAATGGGACAAAAACATTATACTTGATCATTTATTTATTGAGGAAAATGATCAAATATTACATATTTTTGAGTGGCAAAAGTATATGAACCTCTAGGATTAGCAGTTAGTTTGAAGGTGAAATTAGAGTCAGGTGTTTTCAATCAATGGGATGGCAATCAGGTGTGAGTGGGCACCCTGTGTTATTTAAAGAACAGGGATCTATCAAAGTCTGCTCTTCACAACACGTTTGTGGAAGTGTATCATGGCACGAACAAAGGAGATTTCTGAGGACCTCAGAAAAGAGTTGTTGATGCTCATCAGGCTGGAAAAGGTTACAAAACCATCTCTAAAGAGTTTGGACTCCACCAATCCACAGTCAGACAGATTGTGTACAAATGGAGGAAATTCAAGACTATTGTTACCCTCCCCAGGAGTGGTCACCAACAAAGATCACTCCAAGAGCAAGGCGTGTAATAGTCGGCGAGGTCACAAAGGACCCCAGGGTAACTTCTAAGCAACTGAAGGCCTCTCTCACATTGGCTAATGTTCATGTTCATGAGTCCACCATCAGGAGAACACTGAACAACAATGGTGTGCATGGCAGGGTTGCAAGGAGAAAGCCACTGCTCTCCAAAAAACATTGCTGCTCGTCTGCAGTTTGCTAAAGATCACGTGGACAAACCAGAAGGCTATTGGAAGAATGTTTTGTGGATGGGTGAGTCCAAAATAGAACTTTTTGGTTTAAATGAAAAGTTATGTTTGGAGAAAGGAAAACACTGCATTCCAGCATAAGAACCTTATCCCATCTGTGAAACATGGTGGTGGTAGTATCATGGTTTGGGCCTGTTTTGCTGCATCTGGGCCAGGACGGCTTGCCTTCATTGATGGAACAATGAATTCTGAATTATATCAGAGAATTCTAAGGGAAAATGTCAGGACATCTGTCCATGAACTGAATCTCAAGAGAAGGTGGGTCATGCAGCAAGACAACGACCCTAAGCTCACAAGTCGTTCTACCAAAGAATGGTTAAAGAAGAATAAAGTTAATGTTTTGGAATGGCCAAGTCAAAGTCCTGACCTTAATCCAATCGAAATGTTGTGGAAGGACCTGAAGCAAGCAGTTAATGTGAGGAAACCCACCAACATCCCAGAGTTGAAGCTGTTCTGTATGGAGGAATGGGCTAAAATTCCTCCAAGCCGGTGTGCAGGAATGATCAAAAGTTGCCGGAAACGTTTAGTTGCAATAATTGCTGCAAAGGGGGTCACACCAGATACGGAAAGCAAAGGTTCACATACTTTTTCCACTCACAAATATGTAATATTCGATCATTTTCCTTAATAAATAAATGACCAAGTATAATATTTTTGTCTCGTTTGTTTAACTGGTTTCTCTTTATCTACTTTTAGGACATGAGTGAAAATCTGATGATGTTTTAGGTCATATTTATGCAGAAATATAGAAAATTCTAAAGGGTACACAAACTTTCAAGCACAACTGTATCTGTAGTGGGGTGAAATGTCAAGTGAACTGATTAGTCATCAAAGAGTGTGGCTTTGTATGTGTCAGTATCGTAAAACAGACTGGCACTTTTGTCAATGGCTATTTCCTTCCTTTGGCATTCACCCTTCAAAAACTCAACAAATAATTCTGACTAAAGAAAATGCTACCTGCCATATCCCATCAAGACATCTTTACCCAACATTCATAGTGTGTTATGGATGGCAATTAAAAGGTCGGTTTTCATTACTCACCTCTTTTGAAACAGTTGTCATCTGTGATGCTAAACATAACCAGTGTGAAGCAGCTGTGTCGTTTTCCAAATCCCTGTAACACTGTAGGAACATAAGATAAACGGTTGGGTTGGGGTGAGGGTACATTCAGTTCCATCAACATTTTTATTTACATGGTACTTTAACAGATGCTTGAAGAATTTCTATTGCTTGATAATGACATTGAGTCACCGTCCAGAGTGTCAACCCTTCAGACCATCATGCTTAACATTTTCTATGTATTACATGTGGCAGGAGCCTAGTAATTAGTTTAACTTTCTGGTCACATTCCTTTCTTGCTAATTTTACATACTTTTTAATCTCCACAGATGGTAGATTCTTTCATGAATGTTGGAAAATTGGAGTTTTTATATATCATACCAGCTGTGCTCTTACCACAATAAAATTATACTGTGCTGAATTTTAGCATAGTGGGCTGAACATCTGATTCATTTTTAGGAAAAGTGTAATGTCTGAAAACATGCCGTACAGTGGACACAAAAACAGTTATTTGAATCAAATTATTATACATTTTAAATGAGACAACTTTGTGTGCATAGCCTAAAATCTACAATATTTAAACAAAACCTTTTTGTCTTAAAAATGAATTGCATTATGGTATATATTGTGCTTAACCTTTTCTGGCATCAGCTTACAGAAATGCCCATCTCATTTTCTAAGGTTGGGAGATCAGTCAGTTTAGTAAGTAAAGCTTAATCAGGTGAATACAAAACATAAACTATTACACTAATGTAAATAAGATGCATAAGTTCATTTTAAAGAACATTCAGTGAGAGAATGTATCGCAAGCAGCAAATAGACATCAGGTCCGGTGTGCAGCTTGGTAAAACATTTGCCTGTGAGTCATCTCATCTGTTGCTCTTTTAAATAACAGGCATGCACATTTCCTCACTGCAGGGAGAGATACAGTAACTTTGAATTTATGAACTTTTTTTCTCATTTGGGTAAAAAAAGAATATAAATATAATTTTTTGATACCTCCAGCATTATGGAAGATGTACAAATTCATGTAAAGATGGGAACAGTAAAGACAATAAAGAAAAGGGCATTATTACCGTATATACTTGTGGATAAGTTCTCCCGTGGATAAGTTGGGACTTGATTTTACCGTACAATTTCTGGTATTTTATAAAGTCGGTCATATAAGTCGAAAGCGGAAAACTCACGCTATTGGTCCAAAAGATTACAATATGCTAATGTCTACCTGAGACAGTAACCATGGAGCACATGGCCTTTTTTTCCTATGTGGTAGCGGCAACAGTGTGTGCTCCTAACCTCTCTCTCTCTCACTATTGTGTCTACGTGACCACACGGTAATACCCGAACTATTCCGAAGCGGTGTTTGCATTGATTTGTGTTTTTTGTATCTCACACCCTCATACACCTTTATTGTAACAGCATCCTTTACCTACAATGGAGTGTTTGATCAGAAGAAAATATGAAGATGGTTTTAAATTAAAAGTCGTTGAAGTAGCAAAAGAAATTGGTAACTGCGCTGCTGCAACAAAATTCGATGCAAATGAGAAACTGATGTGAGATTGAAGGAGAAAAGAGGATGTTAAAAAAAATTTAAAAATTAAGTGTCGCATTTTTGAACGGGCATATAAATCGGGGTCTGATTTTATGATCGATTTTTCGGGTTTCAGGACCTGACTTGTGCGTGAGTATATATGGTATGTCTCCTCATACAAGAAGAAATTTTTCTTTCAATTTTTGACATGGATTTAAAACATCCGAGGCAATACTGTTCTAATAAGGGTTTTAACTTCCAAGATTTCTGACCGTTAAAGGAATTCTCTCCTCCTCAAAGCCTTTGTCCAACATCACACAAGTATCTTGAATGTTGCTAGGTTTGCAGTTTGATTAGTTTTCAGCAGGGAAAAATAGGCTCTTGCCGGTTGCAGTGTTCTGGGATTCTTTTCAAAACAATTCCATATTATGGGCCATTTTTAAAACCCTCTCTGCTGCTCTAGCAGTGTGCTTGATACACCAATAAGGAAATCGCCCCCAATTCTTATAGTACCTATAATATTGCAATCAAACTCCAACTTCAAATTAAGTAAAAGTAATCACCTGAAATAACACATCAAATAATTTGCTGGCCTCTGACTAAATTCTACATTTACATGCATTAATTGCCTGGGATTGCAAGTACAAAGAAAGATATTTTGTGGGTTCTGTCATCTCTAGATTTGGAGGCATTGCTTTGCCCTAAAGTTCATGGTTTATGGAGAAAGCATTGTGTTCAGTTACTCACTGCAGCAGTCACCTGTAGTGCAATTTATGTTCTGAGGTCTCTGAAGATAACGCTCTCTAGCTAGCAGGCAATACTTCAGCCAAGGCCTGATGATCAGTTAACCAATTGCTTCACATGTTCATGATGAATGTTTTACTTTATGCACAGTTCCTCTGCCTTTGCACTACCAGCTTTCCTTCAGTGATGTACTCCACATAGGCACCCCCACCCAACACTGCTATTGGATTTATTTTTCTGATGTCCAAGCGCTATAATCCTCCTTTGGTGTTCAGTGGTACTTAAACACACTCAAGAATTACAAAAAAAGAAGAAAAAGTTTCTGACTTTGCTACTGATAATAAAGCAGTCCCAGTGAAGCAGTATAAAGGCATATTGCTGTCAGTATGAAGGAGTCCCAGAGATGTTTCTTGACAAACTTCTGTTGAATAATTTGGCAGCTAAAAGTCCTCAATGCTAGTTTGTTACAGAATCAAGGTTCACCCTTGTTCATGAGTTTTGTCTTTACTTGCTCCTCCTCCACTACCTACAGCAGGTTAAGAATGCATCCCATAACTTATTTATATGAAGGGCCCCTCCTGAAGTGATGTTGCAGTGTAGAAAATGGCACCAGCTATCAGAGATTTGCAGAAGATGTAAAGGATGTTACTACCCACATTAAAGGAATGCAGTCAACTAAGAAAAAGTAGTCTGCTCTGCCATTTTTTCTATTAATCCTTTGTGTTACACAACAATGAGCCTGTCATTAATGAGGTCCCCTAACCATCTGTCATATTGTCCAGCACCAGCCTTGCAAAATTCTGTCTGTAGTCATTCAGTCATCTGCATGCCTTCTTTGGAAGTGTAACAGTACAGGATGTTTTCAAAGCATAATCACTGTCTGGACCCTTACTCCATACTGAACAAGCAACACAGAATACCCCAAAACTTGGCCTTAAGTACTCAAGGACTAACTCCATCTGGTTTTGTGCCTTTTTCTTTGTACAGCCCCTTCAGTTGTCTTCTCATTAGGTCATCAGCTATAGACAGCCCATACTGATGGTCAGAGGAGGATTTGTCTATACCAGAGCATTATCATTGCCCACATTCCCATTCAGCCCCTGAGCCCTGGATTGTTGTCCATGCCATACATTTTTCAGGTTAGTGAGTGAGTTTGTCTTCTGTTTTAGGTCTGTAGGCAACCTTCTCTTCATTCATCTGTTTCTTCAGTAGTCCGTGTACCCTTCAAAGCCTCTTTGTCACCAGATTTGAAAGCTCCCTTCTTCGTAATCAGGAGACTTTTCAGCTCCTTAGATATCTAGGGTTTGTTGTTTGGAAAGGGGCACACAGTTTCCGAGGGTACAGTAGTGTCAACACAGAAGTTAATGCTGTCTGTGATGCAGTGATTTAACTCCCTGATATTGTCCCCATGGCACTCGCACATCATTGTCTTTTTGCAACAATTTCCACTAATATTTTTTTTACCAAGAATAATTTACAGATATTTTAAAAAATGAAAACAACATATGTGTTTATTTATTCATTAAGAGACTTATCATTTAAAAGAATCATAAAATGTACTGGACATTAGTTATAACTGCTTCACTGTGCTTTTTTTATGGTAAAGAAAGCTCCGTAGCAAGTTTTATTTTATCAATGAATCAGAGTACTCTTTACGAACCATAATGTACATTGCACCAGCATGTAGACTTTAGACTATGTGTTAGATGTCAGCCTATTGTTCAGCCTGGCTGGGGTTCAAATCTTTGTTGTATTTCTTATGACCTGCAGGAGGCGCTCCAAAACTGCACACTGGGGGTGGATTTACCATCAAACCTCCCCTAGTCCGTCTTGAGAGGCAGTGTTATTTCTCTAGAGTTATAAATACCAATGCTAGTAATCCCAGAGTCTTGTTCTCTGCAATTGATCGTCTGCTAAATCCAGGTCACTCAAACAAATGTCTCCAAAATACCTCCAGTGAAACTTGTGAGGCTTTTGTTGTATTCTTTAATCAAAAGATTAATGATATTAGAAATAATATAGTACATGTCTCCAATACTGATCTTCTTAAACCCCAGTATTCTATTCTAAACAAATTAAATTTTTTCACCAGGATAGATTTACCTGATTTATATAAAATAATTTCTCAACTGAGACCATCCACCTGTGTCCTTGACCCAATAACAACAAATTTTTTCAAAGAAGTATCCGGTGTGCTAATTGATAATATTCTTGACATGGTAAATTCGTCATTAGATATGGGGGTCTTCCCAGACTGTCTTAAGACTGCTGTAGTTAAACCCCTGGCTTAAGAAAAATAATCTTGACTCCTCTGCTTTTGAAAATTTTAGACCCATTTCTAACCTGCCTTTCTTAAGTAAAATTCTAGAGAAGGCAGTCATTATGCAGCTAAATGACCACCTCAATAAACCTGCTATTTTTGATAAGTTTTAGTCGGGTTTCACAACAAATCACAGTATAGAAACTGCACTTGTTAAAGTAGTAAATGAATTGTGGGTAAATGCAGACAGAGGCCATTTATCTGTTCTCATCCTCTTAGATCTGTGTGCTGCATTTGATACCACTGATCACAATAGCATTAGTCAGTGGGTGGGCCTCTCTGGCAGTGTCTTAAATTGGTTTGAATCCTACCTGGCGGGTGGAAAATTCTTTGTTAGTTGTGATAATTATAATTCAAAGACACATGATATTCTATATGGTGTTCCACAAGGCTCTATCCTGGGTCTACTGCTCTTTTTGATTTATATGCTTCCATTAGGTCAGATTATCTTGGGCATAACGTGAGCTACCACGGCTATGCCGATGACACACAGCTGTATTTATCAATAGTACCTGACAACTCAGGCACTCTTGATTCACTAACACAATGTCTCACTTGCGTTTCCAAATGGATGAGTAGTAATTTTCTCAAACTAAATAAAGAGAAAACAGAAATTTTAGTGTTTGGCAATAATGGATATAATGAGGTTATTGGAAATAAACTTGATGCATTAGGATTAAAAGTGAAGACAGAGGTAAAGAATTTAGGAGTAACTATTGACTCTGACCTTAATTTTAAATCACATATTAATCAGATTACTAGGACATCATTTTTTCACTTAAGAAATACACCAAAAGCTAGACCTCTTATAACATTGCAAGATGCTGAAAAATTAGTTCACGCTTTTGTTTTCAGTCGGCTAGATCACTGTAATGCACTCCTCCCAGGTCCACCCAAAAAAGACATCAATTGATTGCAACTAGTGCAGAATGCAGCTGCTAGAATCTTAACACAAAAACGAAAATCCAAGCACATCACCCCAGTTTTGATGTCACTACACTGGTTACCTGTGTCATTAAGAAATTACTTGAAAATACTGCTTATGGTTTACAAAGCCTTAAATAATCTCGCTCCATCTTATATTTCGGAATGTCTCACACCTTACACTCCAGATCATAGCCTTAGATCTTCAAATGCTTGTCTACTTAGAATTCCAAGAGCTAAACTTAAAAGAAGTGGTGAGGCATCTGCTGTTATGCACCTAAAATCTGGAATAGCTTGCCAATAGGAATTCGCCAGGCTAATTCAGTGGAGCACTTTAAAACACTGCTGAAAACACATTACTTTAACTTGGCTTTCTCATAGCTTCATCTTAGTTTAATCCTGATGCTCTATATATTCAATTAATTATCATTATTATTCATGCTGGCTCCAAAATCCGTACTAACCCCTACTTTCTCTTCTGTTCGTTTTCCAGTTTTCTGTGCTGGCGATCTGCACCACCACCACCTAATCAAAGCACCGTGATATTCCTACATTGATGGATTAAAGGCCTGAAGTCCACATGACCATCATCATCATCATCAAATTCTTCCATGAGAACCCTGAATACAATCAGGACTGATTGAGGTCATTTATGTTAGGTAGAATGCCTAGAGGGTGGTCTTGTGGCCTCTGAACCCCTGTTTATTTTTTTAAATAATTCTGTTGAAGCATGGTTGAAAATCAATATCTGACTTTCATTGGATAAATTTCATAGAATTTTTATTTATTATTACTTTTGTCAGATTAAAGTTATTTCTGTGACCATTTTGAGTTTTTCTTTCATTGACTGAAGGGTACCAACAATTTTGTCCACGTGTGTATATAAATAAATGTTGCTGTTGTAAATATAAGGGCAAAAACACCAGGGGGGCATTCCACGGAGCATACTGACGGATTCAAGGCTTGTCTGAGTAAGCCTTGTTTTCACTTTGAGGCTCAGTCAGTTCCGTGAGCGTAAGGTGCTTCTCGTCAATTCAAGACGGGCTTGGACAATCCATGGATAAGCACGCACTTGCAAGATTTAAGCAGTCCCGAGAACCAATTATTAATAAAACCTACAAGGCTCAAAAAAAAGCACAGAGGAGGGTGCAGTGTCGCCATTAAGTACATGCGACTTTAAGTGTAAAACTGGTGTATTATTGGACAACTTTGAAAAGTTAAGAGTTTTATTTAAGCTCTATAAAACACTATAGTGGTCTTTTCAGCAGTTCATCAAGAAATAATAGTTGTTCAATAATTATAAAGAAAGGAAATGTGTCTGCTATTAAGAAAGCTAAAGAGGCTGCAAGGCAATCTACAGCAGACCAAGGCCTCAGTTCTTAGAGTTCTTGCTAATGTCATTATTCACATTAAAAATGTAAAAGTATTGTGCGAATAACATACTTCAAACACTTGAAACAGCGATATGCTCACATTTGGCAGCAATTAAAAATTAAATACAAGAACATGGTTACAAATTACTAGAATATACAGTACATTTATAAGCATATACACTCACCTAAAGGATTATTAGGAACACCTGTTCAATTTCTCATTAATGCAATTATCTAATAAACCAATCACATGGCAGTTGCTTCAATGCATTTAGGGGTGTGGTCCTGGTCAAGACAATCTCCTGAACTCCAAACTGAATGTCAGAATGGGAAAGAAAGGTGATTTAAGTAATTCTGAGCGTGGCATGGTTGTTGGTGCCAGACGGGCCGGTCTGAGTATTTCACAATCTGCTCAGTTACTGGGATTTTCACGCACAACCATTTCTAGGGTTTACAAAGAATGGTGTGAAAAGGGAAAAACATCCAGTATGCGGCAGTCCTGTGGGCGAAAATGCCTTGTTGATGCTAGAGGTCAGAGGAGAATGGGCCGGCTGATTCAAGCTGATTGAAGAGCAACTTTGACTGAAATAACCACTCGTTACAACCGAGGTATGCAGCAAAGCATTTGTGAAGCCACAACACGCACAACCTTGAGGCGGATGGGCTACAACAGCAGAAGACCCCACCGGGTACCATTCATCTCCACTACAAATAGGAAAAAGAGGCTACAATTTGCACGAGCTCACCAAATTGGACAGTTGAAGACTGGAAAAATGTTGCCTGGTCTGATGAGTCTCGATTTCTGTTGAGACATTCAAATGGTAGAGTCAGAATTTGGCGTAAACAGAATGAGAACATGGATCCATTATGCCTTGTTACCACTGTGCAGGCTGGTGGTGGTGGTGGTGTAATGGTGTGGGGGATGTTTTCTTGGCACACTTTAGGCCCCTTAGTGCCAATTGGGCATTGTTTAAATGCCACGGGCTACCTGAGCATTGTTTCTGACCATGTCCATCCCTTCATGATCACCATGTACCCATCCTCTGATGGCTACTTCCAGCAGGATAATGCACCATGTCACAAAGCCCGAATCATTTCAAATTGGTTTCTTGAACATGACAATGAGTTCACTGTACTAAAATGGCCCCCACAGTCACCAGATCTCAACCCAATAGAGCATATTTGGGATGTGGTGGAATGGGAGCTTCGTACCCTGGATGTGCATCCCACAAATCTCCATCAACTGCAAGATGCTATCCTATCAATATGGGCCAACATTTCTAAAGAATGCTTTCAGCACCTTGTTGAATCAATGCCACGTAGAATTAAGGCAGTTCTGAAGACGAAAGGGGGTCAAACACCGTATTAGTATGGTGTTCCTAATAATCCTTTAGGTGAGTGTATATTGTGCATATTGTGCATTTAGCAAACAAAAGGAAAACTGCAGCTTCTGCTATGGGTGTGATGTTCCTATGTCACTCCTGCTGATCGATTTGCCTTCATCGGATGAGGCAATACGCTTGGTTATTCATGTCATTGTCATTTAAAAGGACTTCACCTGAGCATTGATGCTATGAATGATGTGTATTTTACATATTCAGTCTCTAATCAGCTTGGAGCTGCTGTTATCTGCTTATAGGTGCAGTCTATTGCACCACTGATGTTTGGGAAGCTTCAATAACATTTTCTAGTGTCACTAATATAGCTTTGGATGAATACATTTTATAGTGATTCACTTGCAGGCATTTACTGCGGCAAGTTAACTTTGCAACATATGACTTAAACTAACTGCATGTAAAGTTGTTATTTTGCAATTCTTCAGTGTTCCGGACATGCCAAGGGGGGTCTGTGCTGTCACTTATCTACAGATAAGTCGAGCCCCCTCATTCATCAGAGAGTTTCAAAGAATCGACACGCCATGAATGATCCCACAATTTTTTTTTAAACAATGAATGAGACCACAAACATCTGTATGAAAATCATTATAGTACCAGACCAGACTTAACAAACTTAATAATTAGAGTTCCCTTTTATGTGGCATATCCTCAATTACTGGACATTTTGTAGTTTTAATCTTTTACTAGTGGTCAAATAAGTGTGGTCTCTCTCTCTCGTGTGTGTGTGTGTCTCTCTCTCTCGTGCGTGTGTGTGTGTGTGTTTCCCTCTCTCTCTCGCGTGTGTGTGTGTGTGTGTGTCTCTCTCTCTCTCTCTCTCGCGTGCGTCTGTCTGTCTGTCTCTCTTTCGCTGCACGGGGAATGCACAGGGAGAGACTGAACACGTGCGGAAATCATTGGCGCACACAAACCGAAAGGAACGCTGGCTTGTTCGTATACTGAGTCTGTGGTCGTGAACAGATGCAAAAGTTTGCCGAACGTTTTGGTCGTAAACCGATTTGTACGTGTTCCGAGACGTTCATGAACCGAGAATCCACTGTGTGTGTGTGTGTGTGTATATATATATATATATATATATATATATATATATATATATATATATATATATATATATATATATACACTAGCAAAATACCTATACTTCTGCAGCGGCGTAGTACTGCCTTAAAATATTTATTAAGAAGAAAATTAAACCTTTTTAAACTGAGGGAAAATATACCAATAATTAGTTGTTAAGGATCTCCTTGTAAACCACATTGTCAGTTCAGCCCTCCGGTTGTAATATGACCAAGCTGTGCGCCGAGCTTACTCTTGAGCATGCAACGTACAGTTGTGAAAAGCAATCTTGTCTCAAATCTCACAGCTTGGATTGCTGCTGTCATAATCGTTTTGAGTTTCATGGTTTGTTCCAATTACGACAGTATTTGCAGGACTTGTGTTGAAGTGACATTCGGCATCTGTCAAGCGTTGTAAGCATACAACCGGTTTCATCAATAACTTCACATCCAGCTTTTGAGAGTTTAAACATTCATAAACATCAAAGTTTCCACTACTGAAATCGTCACCTGTCAATCTAAGATGTTTAAGAGGCATTGGTGGTTGTTGAAAGGTGTAAAATATTTGGCCATTTCGGTACACTTGAAAGCAACAACCGAACAATTCAGCGGCAGCCATCAACTCACATGCAGATGCATAGGTGAAGGGCTTAAGCATTTCACTCTTATAGTGCTCCTGTGTAGTATAATTATCTCCTGTACCGTCATCAGTCCACACCTTGAACCTGTCCCAGTCATTCAATACATAAGACACAATGTTCCTCCGGATATCAAGAGTGAGCCTGATATGGTCGTGCAATATGTAACAAAGAGAATGGAAAAGGTAGGTGCCATCTCTGGGAATGGAAACCACTTGGTAAATGACAGTTCTTTGATCGATGGTGATCACCTCGATAGACATGTTAATGCGGGACGGTTGGAATGATAAAGGAAATGGGTACCTGAACAATGTAAAGTAAGTCTAAAATACCTACACAATAACTATAATCATAATAAATGAACAATAAAACAGCGGAGAAGCCGTGGATTAAATAAAAAGGCTGTAGTTATCAGTAGGGAGACGTGAATCCCGTGGCGAAGCAAGGAAGGGAATGTAGAGACTGGAGCGACAGACAGCCTTATATAGGCAGGCAGCCAACAACGTGAAGGCGTTGTGATGGGGACCCAACGCCGCCTCACACGGTGACCGAGCTGCAGGCTACGGACGTATATATGTACGTAAGTAGGATTCAGTTAGCGGTGGGAACCCGCATACCAAATTTCTTGAAGATGGGCCCATAAGTAACAAAGACCATTGAAAACTTCAATATAGCGGCCGACAGTGGCATCATACTACCGAAATAAGTACCAAATTTCAGCCTTCTACATACACGGGAGGTTGGAGAATTAGTGACGTTGGAAAGTTCAATATGACGGCCGACAGTGGCATCATACCACTGAAATAAGTACATACATTGGTTTTGGTTAGCGCAGGGAAGCCACATACCAAATTTCGTGAAGATGGGGCCATAAATAAAAAAGTTCAACATGGCGGACGTTGTTGACCGTTACGCGTAGAATTTCGAAATGAAGCCTGCTTAACTTTTGTAAGTAAGCTGTAAGGAATGAGCCTGCAAAATTTCAGCCTTCTACCTACACGGGAAGTTGGAGAATTAAAGACGTTTGGAAAATTCAATATGGCGGCCGACAGTGGCGTCATACCACAGAAATAAGTACGTACATCAGTTTTGGTTAGCGCAGGGAAGCCACCTACCAAATTTCGTGAAGATGGGGTCAGCCTTCTACCTACATGGGAAGTTGGAAAATTAGTGACGTTGGAAAGTTCAATATGGCGGCCGACAGTGGCGTCATACCATCAAAATAAGTACGTACATCGTTTCGGTTAGCGCAGGGAAGCCGCCTACCAAATTTCGTGAAGATGGAGCCATAAATAAGAAAGTTCAATATGGCGGACGTTGTCGACCATTATCGACCGTTATGACCATTATGTGTAGAATTTCGAAATGAAACCTGCCTTTTGTAAGTAAGCTGTAAGGAATGAGATGGCCAAATTTCAGCCTTTTACCTACACGGGAAGTTGGAGAATTAGTGATGAGTCAGTCAGTGAGGGCTTTGCCTTTTATTAGTATACTAGCAAAATACCCGCTTACTTCGTAGCGGAGAAGTAGTGTGTTAAAGAAGCAATGAAAAAGAAAAGGAAACATTTTGAAAATAACGTAAGATGATTGTCAATGTAATTGTTTTGTCACTGTTGTGAGTGATGAGTGTTGCTGTCATATATATATATATATATATATATATATATATATATATATATATATATATATATATATACACGCACACAGATAAACATATATATATATACATATCTATACATATACACATATATACATAGATATATATATCTACATATATACACATACATATACATACACACATACATACATACACACACATATATACACACAAATACATATATATATATATATATATATATATATACACTAGCAAAATACCAGCATGGGAGAAGTAGTGTTAAAGAAGCAATGAAAAGAAAAGGAAACATTTTGAAAATAAGCGTAACCTGATTGTCAATGTAATTGTTTTGTCACTGTTGTGAGTGATGAGTGTTGTTGTCATATATATATATATATATATATATTTACACACACACACATAAACATATATATATATACATATCTATACATATACACATATATACATACATATATATATCTACATATATACACACACATATATACACACACATACATACATACACACACACATATATAAACATATATATACATATACATACATATCTACATATATACACACACAGCTATTTCATTATCAGTGCAATACGCTGTTTGTTAAAACGGTTGACTCCAGCTCTTACGTGCAATAACAAATCAAATCATTCAGTTGTCTTTGCTCATATGTCATTTTAGAGCTGGACGCCTGGCATCTTTTTTTGGCCACAAGTTTGTTTGTTTGGTGTGAGGTTCTGTGTTGTGGAGATTCTCAGGATGGATTGCAGGTGCTCATCAGTGAGGCGACTCCTGTGTGCTGTTTTGTTAGTCTTTATCACTGAGAAGAGCTTCTCACACAGATATGTGCTACCAAACATGCACAAGGTTGAGCCGCATGTAGACGGACTTTTTGTTCTTCAAAGTCACCAAAGCGCCGTGCAAACTCAGTGCGCCAATAACTCTAGCCGCAATAACTTGCAGCATCATAAGGTAGACTTGATTAACGCGGTAAGTGTTCGGCAAGGCAGCTGAAGCGCTGCATTATGGGATCTGTAGTTTACTGTGTTACCAGCGCTTCATATACCCGGGCCATTAATAACAATAATACAGTATATAAAATGATCTCGCGGGCCGGATATAATTACACGCCGGGCCGGATGTGGCCCACGGCCCTTGAGTTTGACACATATGGACTAAATAGAACTTGAAAAGATATATTTTTTCAAATGTGATCGCGCAATTCAGATAGAGTTGACGCCAGCACTACAGCCTGCATGCCTCAATGAGTCATCCTCCCCTCACTCTTACTTTTTACCGTTCATCTAATGAATACACTGAGTATGGCTTTACCAAAACAATCATTGATGGCGAATAAAGTATCCATTATTCGAGTATGTAGATCGGGGTATATATATACATTTATATATATTCCCGCGTATCGCAGTGGAGAAGTAGAAGTTATGAAAAAGAAAAGGGAACATTTTAAAAATAACGTAACATGATTGTCATAATATACAGTAATCGTTTTGTGAGTGTTATTGAATGTTGCTGTCATCAAGGATTTGATTATCATTATTTGTTTCAATCAGGGTCGTATTTGTACGATGTGTTGTGTTCAAGTTACATTCCGTGTTTGTCAATCGTTGTAAAGATAAAAGGTTTCATTCATCGATTAGTTTCTTACTGCATCAATAAACAGCTCGTCTTCCTCTTTATCTGACAAACTGCATGCACGGGTTTTTTTTTTTTTACACTGTCTTCCTTTAGCAGGACATTCAGTTTTTCCACCGTGTGCTTTGTTTCTGCAGTAGCTGCACTTATGAATATGATTGTATGTATCAGACGCTTCATATTTTTTTGCTGCCTTCTCAATTGTGTAATTCGGTTTTTGTTCAGCATTTTTTGGAACTGTTGCTTTTTGTCTGTGCACTGCGTCAGTTCACGTGAGCCGCTTGGTGTTCTTGCATCGAAGGTTCCCAGCTGTGCTGGTGCCATCTCGTGTAATGTCAGCTAAGACCTGGCACTTAAAAGTTTCTCTCTCAGTTTCAATGAGTTTGTGCCAAACACCACCCTGACCATCTCATCTTCCTCTGCATAAGCACAGTCCTTCACCCGTGAATATTTACCGGCAGTGTTTGTATTGGATTGCCGCTGATGGACGGCCTTATATGGGCAGGCACTAAATTACAAACACCAGCGGCAGTCTGTCTATGAACTTAATCTATACTAATAAAAGGCAAAGCCCTCACTCACTCACTCACTCACTCACTCACTGACTCATCACTAATTCTCCAACTTCCCGTGTGGGTGGAAGGCTGAAATTTGGCAGGTTCATTCCTTACAGCTTCCTTACAAAAGTTGGGCAGGTTTTATATCGAAATTCTATGCGTAATGGTCATAACTGGAAGCAGTTTTTCTCCATTTACTGTAATGGAGATGAGCTTCAACGCCGTGGAGTTTAGTGTGACATCATCACGCCTCCCACGTAATCACGCAGTACATAGAAAACCAGGAAGACCTCAAAAAAGCGCTCAAGAAAACATGCATTATATAATTGAGAAGGCAGCGAAACAATAAGAAGCGAGCGAGTGACATATACAACCATATTCATGAGTTCTGCTACTTCGGAAACAAAGCACGATGTAAACCTACACTTTAAATTAAGTTCATAGACAGGCTGCGCTGGCGTTTGTAATTTAGTGCCTGCCCATATAAGGCCGTCCGTCAGCGGCAATCCAATAGCAAACTGCCACGGGTAAATATTCACGGGTGAAGGACTGTGCTTATGGAGAGGAAGATGAGATGGTCAGGGTGGTGTTTGACACAAACTCAGCTTAAACTGCGAGAGAAAGTTTTAAGTGCCAGGACTAAGGTAACATTAAATACAGCCATGGACATAGCACGAGATGGCACCAGCACAGCTGGGAACCTTCGATGCATGTACACCGAGCGGCTCACGTGAACTGACGCAGTGCACAGATAAAAGCAACAGTTCCAAAGAGCTGAACAAAACCGAATTACACAATTGAAAAGGCAGCAAAAATATGAAGCGTCTGATACATATAAGCATATTCATAAATCCAGCTACTGCGGAAACAAAGCACACGTTGGAAAAAGTCAATGTCCCGCTAAAGGAAGACAGTGTAAAAACCCGTGCATGCAGTGTGTCAGGTCTCAGATAAAGAAGAAGACGAGCTGTTTATTGATGCAGTAAGAAACGAATCGATGAATGAAACCTGTCATCTTTACAACGATTGACAAACACGGAATGTAACTTGAACACAACACATCCTACAAATACGAACCTGATTGAAAGAAATAATGATAATCAAATCCTTGATGACAGCAACACTCAGTAACACTCACAAAACAAATACTGTATATTGACAGTCATGTTATGTTATATTTTTAAAATGTTCCCTTTTCTTTTCTACCTTTTTAACACACTACTTCTCCTGCGATACGCGGGTATATATATATGTATATATATATATATCCCGCCTACATACTCGAATAATGGATACTTTATTCGCCATCAATGATTGTTTTGGTAAAGCCATACTCAGTGTATTCATTAGATGAACGGTAAAAAGTAAGAGCGAGGGAGGATGACTCATTGAGGCATGCAGGCTGTAGTCTTGCGTCAACTCTATCTGAATTGCGCGATCACATTTGAAAAATATATCTTTTCAAGTTCTATTTAGTCCATATGTGTCAAACTCAAGGGCATGGGCCACATCCGCCCGGCGTAATTATATCCGCCCGAGATCATTTTATATACTGTATTATTGTTATTAAAGCCCGGTATATGAAGCGCTGGTAACACAATAAACTACAGATCCCATAATGCAGCGCAGCAAGGCTAGAGTTATTGCGCACTGAGTTTGCACGGCGCTTTGGTGACTTTGAAGAACAAAAAAAGTCCGTCTACATGCGGCTCGAACCTTGTGCATGTTTGGTAGCACATATCTGTGTGAGAAGCTCTTCTCAGTGATAAAGACTAACAAAACAGCACACAGGAGTCGCCTCACTGATGAGCAACTGCAATCTATCCTGAGAATCTCCACAACACAGAACCTCACAGCAAACAGAAACGAACCTGTGGCCAAAAAGATGCCAGGCGTCCAGCTCTAAAATGACATATGAGCAAAGACAACTGAATGATTTGATTTGTTATTGCACGTAAGAGCGGAGTCAACCGTTTTAACAAACAGCGTATTGCACTGATACTGAAATAGCTGTGTGTGTATATATGTAGATATGTATGTATATGTATATATATGTTTATATATGTGTGTGTGTATGTATATATATATATATATATATATGTATTTGTGTGTATATATGTGTGTGTATGTATGTATATGTGTGTGTTTATATGTAGATATATATGTATGTATATATGTGTATATGTATAGATATGTATATATATATATGTTTATGTGTGTGTGTGTAAATATATATATATATATATATATATATATATATATACATATATATATATGACAACAACACTCATCATTCACAACAGTGACAAAACAATTACATTGACAATCAGGTTACGTTACTTTCAAAATGTTTCCTTTTCTTTTCATTGCTTCTTTAACACACTACTTCTCCGCTGCGAAGCGCGGGTATTTTGCTATTTAATATAAACTTACGGTTCACGCCGTGCTTTGTTTCACTTGCAGTAGCTGTACTTATGAATATGCTTGTATGCATCATTTGCTTCATAATGTTTTCTGCCTTCTCAATTGTGAAATGGCGTTTTGTGCTCATCAGCTGTTTGGAGTTCTTCCTTGTTCTCTACGTACTTACATTATATGGAGAAAAAAAGCTTCCAGTTATGACCCTTACGCATAGAATTTCAAAATGAAACCTGCCCAACTTTTGTAAGTAAGCTGTAAGGAATAAGCCTGCCAAATTTCAGCCTTCTACCTACACGGGAAGTTGGAGAATTAGTGATGAGTCAGTGAGTGAGTGAGGGCTTTGCCTTTTATTAGTATATATATATATATATATATATATATATATATATATATATATATATATATATACACACACACAGTGCATCCGGAAAGTATTCACAGCACATCACTTTTTCCACCACATTTTGTTATGTTACAGCCTAATTCCAAAATGGATTAAATTAATTTTTTCCTCAGAATTCTACACACAACACCCCATAATGACAACGTGAAAAAAGTTTACTTGAGATTTTTGCAAATTTATTAAAAATAAAAAAATTGAGAAAGCACATGTACATATGTATTCACAGCCTTTGTCGTGAAGCTCAAAATTGAGTTCAGGTGCATCCTGTTTCCCCTGATCATCCTTGAGATGTTTCTGCAGCTTAACTGGAGTCCACCTGTGGTAAATTCAGTTGATTGGACATGATTTGGAAAGGCACACACCTGTCTATATAAGGTCCCACAGTTGACAGTTCATGTCAGAGCACAAACCAAGCATGAAGTCAAAGGAATTGTCTGTAGACCTCCGAGACAGGATTGTCTCGAGGCACAAATCTGGGGAAGGTTACAGAAAAATTTCTGCAGCTTTGAAGGTCCCAATGAGCACAGTGGCCTCCATCATCCGTAAGTGGAAGAAGTTCGAAACCACCAGGACTCTTTCTAGAGCTGGCCGGCCATCTAAACTGAGCAATCGGGGGAGAAGGGCCTTAGTTAGGGAGGTGACCAAGAACCCAATGGTCACTCTGTCAGAGCTCCAGAGGTCCTCTGTGCAGAGAGAAGAACCTTCCAGAATGACAACCATCTCTGCAGCAATCCAACAATCAGGCCTGTAAGGTAGAGTGGCCAGACGGAAGCCACTCCTTAGTAAAAGGCACATGGCTGCCCGCCTGGAGTTTGCCAAAAGGCACCTGAAGGACTCTCAGACCATGAGAAACAAAATTCTCTGGTCTGATGAGACAAGGATTAAACTCTTTGGTGTGAATGCCAGGCATCACGTTTGGAGGAAACCAGGCACTGCTCATCACTGGGCCAATACCATCCCTACAGTGAAGCATGGTGGTGGCAGCATCATGCTGTGGGGATGTTTTTCAGCAGCAGAAACTGGGAGACTAGTCAGTATAGGGGAAAGATGACTACAGCAATGTACAGAGACATCCTGGATCCGTACTGACCCCAACTCTCTCTTCTGTTTATTTTTCCGGTTTCTTTGTGGTGGCAGCCTGTGTCACCACCACCTACTCAAAGCATCATGATGCTCCAACATTGATGGACTGAAAGCCAGAAGTCTACGTGACCATCATCATCAAGTCCTTCCATGAGAACCCTAAATACAAAGAGGACTGTTTCACTTATGTTAGGTAGATTGCCCAGACAAACTGGGCTGTCTCATGGTCTGGAATCCCTACAGATTTTATTTTTTTTTTCTCCAGCCATCTGGATTTTTTTTTTGTTTTGTTTTTTCTGTCCACCCTGGCCATCGGACCTTACTTATTCTATGTTAATTAATGTTGACTTATTTTTATTTTTTACTGTGTCTTCTATTTTTCTATTCTCCATTTTGTAAAGCACTTTGAGCTACATTTTTTTGTATGAAAATGTGCTATATAAATAAATAAATGTTGTTGTTGGATGAAAACCTGCTCCAGAGCGCTACAGACCTTAGACTGAGGCAACAGTTCATCTTTCAGCAGGACAAGGACTCTAAGCACACAGCCAAGATATCAAAGGAGTGGCTTCAGGACAACTCTGTGAATGTCCTTGAGTGGCCCAGCCAGAGCCCAGACTTGAATCTGATTGCACATCTCTGGAGAGATCTTAAAATGGCTGTGCACTGACTCTTCCCATCCAACCAGATGGAGCTTGAGAGGTGCTCCAAAGAGGAATGGGCGAAACTGGCCAAGGATAGGTGTGCCAAGCTTGTGGCATCATATTCAAAAAGACTTGAGACTGTAATTGCTGACAAAGGTGCATCGACAAAGTATTGAGCAAAGGCTGTGAATATTTATGTACATGTGATTTCTCCATTTTTTAATTTTTAATAAATTTGCAAAAACCCTCAACTAAACTTTTTTCATGTTGTCATTATGGTGTGTTATGTGTAGAATTCTGAGGAAAAAATTGAATTTAACCTATTTTGGAATAAGGCTGTAGCATAACAAAATGTGGAAAAAGTGATGCGCTGTGAATACTTTCCGGATGCACTGCATATATATATATATATATATATATATATATATATATACACACACACAGTAATCCCTCCTCGATCGCGATCACGATAGATGAAAATCTGCGAAGTAGAAACCATATGTTTGTATGGTTATTTTTATATATTTTAAGCCCTCATAAACTCTCCCACACTGTTAACATTATTAGAGCCTTCTAGACATGAAATAACACCCTTTAGTAAAAAGTTTAAACTGTGCTCCATGACAAGACAGAGATGACAGTTCTTTCTCACAATTAAAAGAATGCAAATATATCTTCTCTTCAAAGGAATGCGTGTCAGGAGCAGAGAATGTCAGAGAGAGAGAGCGAGAGAAAAGCAAACAATAAAAAAATCAATACGTGCTTTTGGGCTTTTAAGTATGCCGAAGCACCGCGATAAAGCGGCATTTTTTAGAGGAACGTCCGTATCCTCTAGGCAAACAGCCTCTGTTTATTTAGATATGCTTACATTTAAAATCCGCGATGGAGTGAAGCCGCGAAAGTCGAAGCGCAATATAGCGAGGGATCACTGTACATATATATTTATGTACGTAATGGTCATAACTGGAAGCTATTTTTCTACATATACTGTAATGGAGTTGAGCTCGAAAGCCGTGGGGGCGGAGTTTCGTGTGACATCATCACGCCTCCCATGTAATCACGTGAACTGACTGTCAACGCAGTGCGTAGAAAACCAGGAAGAGCTCCAAAAAGCGATAAAGAAAACATGCATTATATAATTCAGAAGGCAGCGAAACAATAAGAAGCGAGCGAGTGACATATACAACCATTTTCATGAGTGCTGCTACTTCGGAAACAAAGCACAGTGTAAACCTAAAGTTTAAAACGCTGGCGTTTGTCATGCCCACGGGTAATGCAGGAAACAAGTTTAATAAGAGGACACAGGATATAAACGAGAGTTTTGATCACTTTGTAACTAAGTTAAAATTGCAGGTGAGGGGCTGTGCTTATGCAAATTCTGAGAGACTGTGTTTGTGGGGGATTGATGTCATCATCTCCCCTCCCATTCACCTCATTTCGCTCTGAGCTGCGCTCCGCAGCTAACGCAGTGTTACGACTTTGTGACGCTGCCACCAAATACTCACAGAAAAATCCACAAGTTAATACACACGCTGTGGCTAGAGTTTCTCCACACTGAATCCTCCAGGCACTACTTACAAAATGTTACATTGAAAATCGTGTTACGTTATTTTTAAAATCTTTCCTTTTCTTAGCACAAGCACAGCTGAGAAGCTTCGATGCATGTGCTCCATAACGCGTTAAAAAATCACGCATTTAATCACAAGCAAAGGGGAACTTCTGTCAATGCATGATTTCCTGGTACAACCGATTACATTGATCAGCGCTTCCCGATTCATTTTACTCTCGCACCTCCTTGGTTTGAGAAGTATGAAAAAATATGAGGTTAACACAGAAAAACAGATCACCAATTGAAGCTGCATAAATAATCGATTCACCATCAATAATTGTTTTGGTAAAGCCATACTCAGTGTAATCCTCCTTCCATTTTATAATTTTTCCGCCACTAGCCATGATTAAATGAACGGTAAAAAAGTTAGAGCGAAGCGAGGGTGATTTATTCAAGCAGGCAGGCGACAGCTCAATAGCTCGAATTTGGATATAAGTAGCTTCTATTTAGTCGCCAGAAATATCTTTGTTAGGAATGGAAGTTGAATTTAGTCTTTAAATTTCTATGGTAAAGAAAAAGTTATGTAATGATGACTACATTTAACTATATAAAGTCAAAACTTGTATATATAAAAATCATTCGCGAATATATAAATTCAAAACTTGATTATATAAAGTCACTGTCGGAATAAATAAAGTCAAAACTTTAATATATAAAGTCAGCGTCGGTATATATAAAGTCAATACTTGTTTCTGAATATATAAAGTGAAAACTTGAATATATAAAGTAAGCGCTGCAATATATAAAGTCAAAACTTCTATATATAAAGTCAGCATCGGAATATACAAAGTCAGCGCTGGAATATCCATCCATTTCCCAACACGTTGAATCCGACTACAGGGTCACGGGGTCTGCTGGAGACAATCCCAGCCAACACTGGGCACAAGGCAGGAACCAATCCTGGGCAGGGCACATGCATCATTTTCAAAACATTAACCGAACAGTGTTTTTTTAATTTATTTTTCTGAATACGTTTTTGTTAACTTAGTTCAGTTCAGAGTCGTTTCAATCAATAGATTTTGACTTTCACTTTATATATTCAGGAGTGAGTTTATATACTCCGATGTTGACTTTATATAATCAGGAATAACTTTATAAATTCCGACACTGACTTTATATATTCAGGTTTTGACTTTATATATTCCAGCACTGACTTTATATATTCTGACGACGACTTTATATATTCACAAAATCAATTTATTTGCCTATACTACCCCATAGTATATGTGTGTGTATATATATATATATATATATATATATATATATGTATATATATATATATATATATATATATATATATATATATATATATATATATATATATGTATATATATGTATATATATATGTATATATATATATATATATGTATATATATATATATATATATATATATGTATATATATATATATATATATATATATATATATATATATATATATATATATATATATATATATATACAGGGAGTGCAGAATTATTAGGCAAGTTGTATTTTTGAGAATTAATTTTAATATGGAACAAACACAGTGCTATCAGTCAATCCAAAATGTTAATAAACCTGAAACCTGCGCACAATTATTAGGCAACTATTAGTGTGCAGATTTATTATGCAACTAAAGGAAAAATGAAAATTTTCCCATCTCACTTGTTTATTTTCATCTGTTATAGTGAGAATAATAAACAAACACCTCAAAATTTACAAATAAACATCTCTGACATTTCAAAAAATAAATCAATCAATCAATGACCAATATAGCCACCCTTCTTTCCAATAACAGTCATAAGCCTTTCCATTCATGGAGTCTGTCAGTTTCTTGATCTGTTGATGATCAGCTTTTGTGGAGCAGTGACTACAGCCTCCCAGACACTCTTCAGAGAGGTGTATTGTTTTTCTCCCCCGTAAATATAGCGTTTAAGAAGTGCCCACAAGTTCTCGATAGGGTTTAGGTCAGATGAGGAAGGGGGGCCATGTCATTATTCCTTCATCTTTAAGGCCTTTACTGGCTGGCCACGCAGTGGAGAACTTCGATGCAAGTGATGGAGCATTGGCCTGCATAAAAATCATGGTCTTTTTCCTGTATCACTGTTTGAAGAAAGTGTCTTCGAAAAACTGGCAGTAGGTTTGGGAGTTGATTTTGAGTTCATCTTCAATGCAAAAGGTCCAACTAGCTCATCTTTAAAAATACCAGCTCATACCAGTACCCCACCTCCACGTTGGAGTGGAGCTCTGTGCCATTACTGATCCACAGGTCCATCCATCTGGTCCATCAAGAGTCACTCTCATCTCATCGGTCCATAAAACCTTTGAAAAAAATCTGTCTTCAGATATTTCTTGGCCCAGTTTTGACGTTTCAACTTATGTTTCTTGTTCAGTGGTGGTTGGGTTTCAGCCCTCCTTACCTTGGCCATGTCTTTGAGCACTGAACACCTTGTACTTCTGGGCACTCCAGGTAGGTTGCAGCTCTGGAATATGAAAGTACTGGAGGATAATGGGTTCCTGGTAGCTTCACGTTTGATTCTTCTCAAATCTTTGGCAGCTAATTTGCGTCTTTTGTTCTCAACACGTTTCTTGCGACCCTGTTGACTATTTGCAACAAAATGTTTGATAGTTCTGTGATCACACACCAATATCTTAGCAATTCCAAAAGTGCTGCATCCCTCTGAAAGACTTTTTACAATTTTTGACTTTTCAGAGTCAGTTAAATCTCTTTTTTGGCCCATTTTGCCTGAGGAAAACTAGCTGCCTAATAATTCTGCACACCTTGATATAGGGTGTTGATCTCCTTAGGCCACACCCTCCCTCATTACACAAATACACATCACCTGACGTGCTTAAATCCAATAAGCATTCAAGTTAATACAGCTTGGAGTTGGAATATACGCATTAAAAATGATGATATGGTCAAAATACTCACTTGCCTAATAATTGTGCACACAGTGTATGTGTGTATATATATATATATATATATATATATATATATATATATGTATATATGTATATATATATGTATATATATGTATATATATATATATATGTATATATATGTATATCTGTATATACCTTTTTTATTAGAGAAATTGAGTCACACAATTAAAGCGAACTTGACATAAAATGAGCAATATGATTTGGTAATCATTTAATAGTTCGAAGTACTGAGTGAAAAACAGGAGACTCTAAATGGCTGACTGCCATTCACTAGAGAAGATAGCTGTTTTAAGAACTTAAATACTGAAAAGACTGTAGTCCTACCTTTACTATGTAGAGCCTTGCAGACTTTGAAAAACCAGGACTGAGCTCTTCTGCCTGTAACAGGAAATGCATGCATATTATAGATAAACAACTGCAATTATGTTTTGATATTCAATTAACTACTGAAACTGGATTTATAATGCAATACAACAGTTTACGTCAGGTCAGCATCAAGAACTTTTGACAAAGGATAAACAAAATTTCATGCCAATGTTACCTCTTCAGTGTTTCAACATACTTCAAATTGAACAAAATCCAGCAAAGCCTAACTGAAATTAATTTAATCTTTCCTTGAATTATATTTCTTCTTATGTAAAGATAATGAATGATAAATGTGTACACAAATCTGGAAATACACTTTAAAAAGAAATAAGAATCCCTGCAAAACTGAAAGCTATTAGATGCACTGAGTGTTATTTTCAGATTATATTTAGGCAAAACTGTTTACTCCATTTTTTACTTTAGGTGTGGCAAAAAAATGGGGCAATAAGAACTAAAATCAACAAAGTAAATCTTCGCTATGCAGGGATTCGCTTATCTACCATTGCAAAAGTGTTACCCGTTAAGTGACACCTGTAGTTAAATCTCGCCTATTCGCACCAAAGGTCCCTGCTGCGGGCCGCATGATGAAGTCTCTCCCTTTCTTCTATAGAACAGATGGCTTGATATAAATCAGTCAGACTTCAAAAAGGGCCATTCAACAGAGATGGCTTGATGTCGACGCATTATGGCAGGTTACACCTACTAACATGTCTTCTACCCTCATCCTGCTAGATCTCGCCCTTGCCTTCAACATGGTCAACCACCAGATTCTTAATTTTCACACTCTCTGACCTTGGCATCACTGGGACTGCAATAAGGTAGCTTGACTCCTACCTCTTGGGCAGATCCTACCACGTGTCTTGGTTTGGACTGAATTTAAGGGTGAAACATGCTTTCAATGTAATCAAGGTATACACCTGGGATCGGTGCTCTGCACTCTCCTCTTATGTCCTCTATCATCGAGTCCCATGGTTATTCTTATCTCTTGGCACCTCTTGTTCCCTGCAGATGACCACACAGTATCAGCTAGGATCTCTGTGTGTCTCACTGATATTGCAACCTGGATGAAGGAACGCCAGCTCCAGCTGAACCTGGCAAAAACAGACCTTCTTGGTATCCCAGCTTCTCTGTCTATTCAGCACCTGTCTCACTCACTATTGCTAACACCCCCAGAGTCAGTAAACAACCTTTGGGTGGTAATAGTTGACCAGCTGTCAGTTCAGAGACCATGTTGCTATGGTCCCTTGGTCTTGCACATTCACTCTGTACAATATCCACAAGATCAGGCCATATCTGACAGAGTATGCAGCCTTACTTTTGGTACTGTTAAGTCAGGACTGCTGTAACTCTTAGCTGGCAGGAGTATGGGCATTGTCACCAAGCCACTGCAGATTGTTCAAAATGCAGCAGCACATCTGTTGTTCACCTAGCTGAGGCAGGCACATGCCACTCCACTTTTCAGATCACAACAACTGGTTCTCATTCAAGTTAAAATCCTTAATGCTTGTGTACAGGGCAGGTGGTTAGCACCTAAATATAGAAAGACACATGTGAGGTCCCATGCTCCCCCTTCATCACTTAGGTCTGCTGATGAATGCCCTGTGGTGAGTTCACTTCTGTACGGTATTAAATCTCAGTCCAGACTCTTTTCATGTGTAGCTCTTAGATGGTGGAACAAGCTGCCCACCTACACTCGGAATGCCGATTCCCTAAATGTGCTTAAGATGCATTTGAAAACCATCTTGTTAGGTGCATTTCTGTCTAACTGGTATTAGCTGTTAGGTTTTATAACCCAGGAAATGTAACTTGCTTATATTTTGTTCTGAAATCTCCACTTGTGATTATCAATTCTGCACCCTTGTCCTGTAAAAACTTGTTCAAAAACAGTCCCCAGACTGAAGTTTATTTGATTATGTTGTCCAGTTTTGTAAGTCACTTTGGATAAAACTATCTGCTAAGCAAAAACATATAAATGTTAATGTCATCTTTTTGCACATAAAGGACCAGATTTCAACCCAAATACTGCATCTTGCATGTTTGCTTGCCAGCTGAACTAATTTTCACAAAACTTTGTGTGTTGGTTGCCATCAGTTTAACTTGCGTGTATTTGGTTTGCAAACACTTTAAACAAATAAGGTGCTTTTTAAGAACAGTATTCCCTTTACATAGTAGCAGTTAAAATATTTATTGTAAATTTCTCATGTAACCAAATCAAATATAAAACCAAAAATATTTGCCACTGTCAGGGCATTAATGTTTTATCTAGTTTGTTATAGAAAAACACGTTACCCTCAGAGTCCAGAGCTACAATCACAATATTATAACAGGTACCGTCTGAGTAATAGCAAGTTCTAAACCTGTTTTCTTTTTCATCTGAACAGATAACAGCAGAAACATTTTATCGGGGAGCAGCATAAACAGTCTATATACAGTAGCAACTCTTTGAGGGTTAATATTTTTTCCAAAAAACTCAGTTTTCTGAAAAGTGCACAATGCAATAGTTTCACACATAAATCAACATAAAACGTCTGTTGGCGCCTGTTTGCAGCAGCAGCGGCTCGACGGCCAGCAGGAATGCACAGTGTGCTGGCTGCCTGGCTGTCTTTGTGAGACAGGTGCGCCGGGGTGGCAGTTGCAGTGAGACACAATATGGTTTGTACTTCCTGTCATCATAAGTGTCTGTCCTCCCAGGCAAACGCTGCCATCAGTGCATTAGCTACACAAACGTGTTCAGGACCACAATCAGCTGGGGACCAATCAGCTGATGTCAGTACCTCACTTACGTTTTCGACCTGTATCTCCAGATCACTTGCATCAAAATTGGAGTCTGAAAAATCAGAGTCCGATTCAGAGATAATACGAAAAAGTTTTGCTTTGAGCATTCACTTTGGTGTCTCTCCACATGCCATTTTAGAAGCTGTTTGCTCTTCGCTACTCATGCACGTGCAGGGAATCGAGGTCAAATCAACAAAGCTAACTTTCCTTCTAGGAAAAGTGTATCGAAAAGCGCTGTAACAACAAGATCACTGATCTCAGTTCATCGCTAGCGAGACTGAGGCCTTCAAAATAATAATAACAAAAACTGCATTAATGCGCGATAAAATAATTGTCGTCATTAATTAATTAATGCATTAACACGATAATAACGTGTTAACTTGACCAGCCCTAGTTTCAACATTTTTACTGAGAAGGGTGGCTGAAATGGAAGGGGACAAGGTGGCTGTGGGTAAAAAATGTATCACTCCAACAAGGCTGAGTTGAAGTTCTTGAAATTTTGAATGCTTATTACGGTTGATACAATTAAAAACTGAGATGTTAAAGCCTCTCAAAAGTTCCATCGAGAAATGCAGTTGTAATGAGGAAAAGGATGGAAAAGTGCAAAACAAAAATCATGCTTCCTACTATTAAAGTTTCACTCTGTTGGCCTAGTTCTTTCTTTCATGGGTGGGGGGTGATTTGATTCGAGCCTAGTTTTGTAAAATTTGACTTGCTTGTGTGGGATGTTATTTGATTTTAATAAATTCAATAAAATGATTAAAAGAAAAATCATGTTATCACACCAAAACAGTTCAGTCAATGGTGATGAATTAGGTATATAGTTTAGGTTTAGCTCTACTTACAATGTAAACTACATTCTATATCAGTGACTCAATAGAAATGACAGCAGGGGGATGGAGGGCCAAAACAGCTATAACTACTTTCAGAAAATTCTGTATTTACATTATTCGATCCATCAATTACTCAACCCGCTATATACTAAGACAGGGTCATGGGGATTTGCTGGAGCCAATCCCAGCCAACACAGGATTCAAGGCAGGAAACAAACCCAGGGCAGGGCGCCAGCCCACCGCAGGGCACACACACCTACACATCAAGCACACTCTAGGAACAATTTTTAGGGTCGCCAATGCACCTAACCTGCATGTCTTTGGACTGTGGGAGGAACCCAGAGCACCCGGAGGAAACCCACACAGACACGGGGAGAACATGCAAACTCCACGCAGGGAAGACCCGGGAAGTGAACCCAGGTTTACTAACTTTGAGGCAGCCGCCCTATTTTCATTATTGTTCAGGCAATTTAAAACACAAGCTTCATGGAATTTTGAAGATTTTTATTAGGGAGTTGTTTTGGGAGGGTTAACAACACAAAAACCATGCATTACTCTAAAACAGCTGAGTGGATGTTCAATTAAATTGGCATTTATGTTATAATTAATCCAACTGAACATAAAGAAATTATTAAGTTTATTAAATTTCCTCCTGAATAAGGGTTCAATAAGTGGAACCCCCTAAAAAGCAGTAGTTTTGCTGAGCTTACATGCCATGTTATGGATTCAGTTAACCAGTTAATTAATGAAGAATTCAACATCAATTCATAAACCACAGTACACAAGGCAGTAAAAAGAAGTAGTGTTCATGGTTCCATTGCAACAAGGAATTACCGCAATCACAGGATCCAATCATACACAAAAGCAACAAATTCTAGACTTATTAGAGCACAGAGAGTGAGGGAGAGGTAGAGGAGATAACGGATAGGACAGATAGCAATGACAAATGGGTCAACATTTAAAAAACCACTTTGTTTGTTTCTTACCAGAACTCATTATACAAATACATCTGGGCCTTTCCGGGTACTTCAACTAGTCAGTCATAAAGTTGATCCTATGACCTAACCATGATAAGCAATGTCTAAATTGAGCAAAGAACATCATTTTTAATTTGAAGCATTTATTAATAATTAATTAAATAGGCTTCTCATGACTGCTGGATCGCACTTTGGACTCATAATGAAAGAGTTATTAAAGCAAAACAAAACACATATAACAATTAAATCATTTTCTCATACACTCACATTTACATTTCTCAATTTGCATCTTTTCTTTTATGTTAAAATACCTTGAGGAAGTCCTGCAATGCATCACTGACAGTGGCACTGGGAGGATTCTCATATAAGGCAGCTGCCGCCTTTCTCTCCAGCCAGCCCAAGTTGGACACCTGTGCAGGTAGACACAGCATCAAAATAATAATTTTACATAAAACACTCTCATAAAAGACATTATAATATCCAGAATAAAACTGCTAATCAAAAATATTTTCATTTATCTCTGGTTTTATGTTGCAGTTTTGTCATTCACAAGGAACATTCTTAAATTCTGTTTTATGGTTTGTACCTGACGATTTTGGCCACTCTTATTTCTCTGCAAAGAACATTAGAACAATCTAGACAAGAACTGGTCATTCGGCCCAACAAAGCTGGCCAGTCCTATCCACTTAATTCTCCTGAAACAACATCAAGTGGAGTTTTGAGTTCCCTAAAGTCTTACTGTCTATCATGCTACTTGGTCACTTATTCCATGTGTCTGTGCTTCTCTTTGTAAAGAAAAACTTTCTAATGTTTGTGTGAAATTTACTCTTAAGTGCGCCCATGTTCTTGATGAATTCATTTTAAAATAATAGTCTCGATCCACTGGACTAATTCCCTTCATAATTTTAAACACTTCAATCATGTCACCTCTTAAACTTCTTTTGCTTAAACTGTAAAGGCTCAGCTCTTTTAATCTTTCCTCATAATTCAACCCCTGTAGCCCTGGAACCAGCCTAGTTGCTCTTCTCTGGACCTTTTCTAGCGCTGCTAGGTCCGTTTTGTAGTCTGGAGACCAAAACTGCACACAGTACTCAAGATGAGGCCTCACCAGTGTGTTATAAAGATTGAGCAGAATCTCCTGTGACTTGTACTCCACATATCAAGGAGTTTGATTCCCAAACTCTCATGTGGCACCTTATCAAATGCTTTCTGAAAGTCCACATACATAATATCATAAGCTCCACTTTGATCATATCCTTTTGTTGTCTCCTCAGAGAATTCCAGCATGTTATTAAAACAGGAACTCCCTCTTCTGACCCCATGCTGACTGTTCAGTAAAATTCCTGTACTTGCTATGTGCTGCTCATTCTTATCCTTAATAATTCCTTCCATTAATTTTCCTGTGATTCATGCTAAGCTTACTGGTCTATAGCTGCTTGGATCTGCCCTGTCACCCTGCTTATATAATGGGATGATATTTGCCATTTTCTAGTGTGCAGTAACTTCCTAAAATATGTGTCAAGGATATATATATGTATTCACTTACCTCCTAAAGAACTCGAGGGTAAATATTATCTGTTCCTGGTGATTTGTTTGATTTCAGCCTATTTAATCTGAGCTACACTTCTCCCTCTATAATTTCTAAATCACTCAGAAACTCCTTAGTAGTCCGATTTATCTCTGGGCGGTTATCCACTTCCTCACTTGGGAAGACCTCAGAAAAATGCAAGTTTAGAGCATCTGCTATTTCACTGTCTGTATTTTATAATTCCCCTTTACTATTCCTGATTCACTTCAACTCCTCCTTGACTGAAAGATTAATTCATTCAAAAATCACAACAACTACTCTCTAGACCTCTACTAGGACTGCTGATTTTCTCAGCAACTCAAAATCATTCCAAAAAAAAAAAAGGCTGGAAAACATGTAAATGAAATATTACAAACTAGCCAACCCGCGGCGTACCATACGCCGCATAATCAGGGCAGTTTTTTAATGATTTTTAAGCACAGGGAGAAAATTAACATTTGAAAAATCGGTAATGTAATAAATCAGCAAGAAAAGCAACATTGTAACAATGCACGAAACGAACCAACACACAATCGTCCGTGACTGAAAACTGGCGGACGCAATCGCCTTCTCTTGCCAGACGGAGGGATGGGGGTGCACAGCGCGGAGTGTGGAACGGGAGGAGAGGAGAAGGATGTCCTTTCAGCTCCCTCCGTCATGCTAGTCTCCTGAATTCTCGTTCAGTATGTACTGCCCACTCATGTGCCCACCTCCAACTCGTCACTTGAGTCGTTGGCTGCTTTTCTGAATATAATCCACCAAAACACCCGACCACGGTAGTAGCAAGGTGGGAGGGGAGTGTGCACAAAGGGTAGGGACGCAACCAGTGGGAGCGTATGAGTCGCACTTAGTGGGAATTCCACGGTTTGCAGCCCGAATGGGGTTCAACGGCTTACCCACGTCTCTCCGCGCCGTGTAGACACGCGCTCAATCTCATGCATAATTATTTATTGAATGCTAAACACTTCTGGAAAGACACGGATGTCTAAAATGGGTTGGTGTGAGAATACAACAGTAAGTGAATGAAAAGATGGAACTCTGGAGAGAGCAAAATACAACACAATAGTGAACCTGCGGCATAACAAACGCCGCATAATTATTTATTGATGGTTGAACACTTCAGGAAAGACACAGTTGTCTAAAAAGGGAGGGTTTGAGGATACAACAGAAAGTGAATGAAAAGATGGAACTCTGGAGAGAGCAACATATAATTGTCCATGAGTGAAGAAGACGCATGTTTGTCGTGGATGCGAATTGCTGTATGTAACGTGTAAAACAGTTTGCTATGGTGCACGCGGTCGTGCGTCGTAACCGAAAACTCGGTTTTTAAAGACTGCTTACTTCATTGTGTTTTAACCTCAGTTGTAAAGGATTGTTTTAAGGATTCCATGGGATACCCCTCGCAAACCGTTTTACACGCTGCATATGGCGATTCACCTCCGCGAGAAACATGCCTCTATGAACAGTCAAGGTGGCTCGGAGGTACATGAGGCCTCTACGACAGATGGATATAAATGACGCCGTTCTTTCTGTATTGTCGCACCCTAGTTGGTGGGCGTGGCTCTGCGAGTTGTCGTTGTATCCAATGGTCTTGGAGTTGGTGGGCGTGGCTCCTCCCTGTGCGCGCCATAGGTGTCTTACTTGTCGGCGGCTGCTTTCCATGGGTGTCTTGCCTTAGTGAATTATATATATAGATGAGGTTACTGCAGTTCGCTTTACAAGCAAGGTAACAAATAATTACTTCAAACATTTAGCAAACTGATAAATCTGAACTTAAAGTGAGCCAACTCTTTTAAGTTAAAACTTTGAACACAGGAAAGCCTCAAAACACTAGACATGACAAATGTTGGAGAAATGATCAGTATAGAAAAAGGGTTATGCCAGCATAATCAATATCATCACTGTCAAACACCATGTGAGATGTGAACTACACTGAATTCCTCCAAAATTAAAGACACTACCACTGAATTACGTCAAGGGACGGGTTCACTTGCCATTTCCTGCAGAATTTATGGCAGAAATTCGCTGTCAATGCGATCTGCATAAACTGGAGTTATGTTTTCTGCTACTCTATCTCCAAGTAGTGTTATCTAATGTATTTCAGTGTAGACTTTAGTTATTAGCAGAACTGGAAGTCTTAAATGTAGTAATATAGGAATTTTGTGTTTGATCTTTTAATTTTGTTTGTGAATCTATTTAATGTTCTGAATTTATAAACTAGACTGAAAAAAATAATGTACAGTTTAGATGAATGGACATCTTTTCAGAAGTGCAATGAACCTCTGTGTTATTATCTGCCTTCTGGGAAAGGCAAGGAATTTATTTTTCAATAAGGATCAAGAGATGAAACATGAGACAGAAATCAAGATTAAGTCTATAACCAAAAGGTCAGTCAGTCCTACCTTTTGTCAAAGCCTAATTCAGAAACAAAAGAAGTGTAGTTGAAAAGGAAAAATAAGAAGTCTAGAAAAAGCAAAAGCAAAGCTCAACACGTGAAATGTGCTGTGGTCCAAACTTCGGATGAGCCATTTTGTGGTAATCCTTTATACTGCTGTGCTGCTGACCGACACGATTACCATAACAAAGCTATAGCAACAAAATGGTGGTACTGTGATAAAAAAAAAGAAGTGAAAATAAATGAATATGTTCAAATATGTTTTGAATAAAGTTATACTGGGCAAAAAGCTAAATCAGCAAAAGTGAAAACCTTAAAGGGAAAAAAAGAATTTCTAAAACAGATGCAAAATAAATCCAGGGAAATATGAAAAATAGAAACCAAATCCTAACACTGCAACACGCTTTATTCATTCTCAGCTTCTTTTGGGTCAGACATTCTCTGGACATGAAGATGCACAAGGGTCTTTGCTGCCTTTGTCTGAGGTTCAGAGCCAAAACACAGTTGTTGTTTTTTCTTGTTATTGCTTTTACATGGCAGGCTCCAGCCCAACACTTTTCCCTTCCCCTGATGGTCTCCCTGTGGGCACTCTCCATTCACTAGAACATTAATAATCAGAACACAAAAGGGACTTAATTATAGAATTAGCGACCATTTACATGTTATTCAGACAAAAGGAAAGAATACAGACTGTGGAGTGGATGATTTACATTACTGTTGAATTAAGGCAGTGATAGTACACTAACAGTCTGCTATTTTCCAAGTTGAACAAATAATTCCATCCTCAAGTTTAAGTTTACTTTATGTATTAACTCCAAAACAGCAACATGCAACAAAACAAAGCAACTGGCAAACACTTAGAACTCCACAGAGTGGATGCTTTAGCTTCATGAAAAATGTGCTCATAGTTGTAGTAATGCTCTTATCATTGGAAAGACTGATGTGTTTGGTAGATATTTCACTTACTTTTTGTTTCACATTGATTTTATTGATTTATTATATTACTAGTTGACTAGTTGATGGATTGAAATCTAATCAACTTAGACGTCAGTGTTAACATTTGCAGTGCACCATCTTTTGGAATGTATTTTGTAGTGCATGTAGTAATAAAATGGACTGCATTTGTCATTCAAACAGATGGCGCCCACCAAACATATGTACTATTGCATTATTACTGCAAAAGTTAGTGATGTGCCATCTGTTGGAATGATACATAAATGCATATGTCTCTGTTATATGGTATTTGGAATGGGATTCATAAAAGCAATGTTAAGTGAAGCACCATCTGTTGGAATGACAAGAGACAAAGCAACCACACAGACACTTATCCTTTTATTAAGGTGGATGTACATAAATGATAAACTCCACAATCCTCTAGTTAAAATGTTCCTAATGTGTGTAGGTGAAATGGGATAACTACATCTACTGTTACTTTTAGAATCTGTCAGAATTAAAGTAACAATTTAATAAGTTGTGATTAAGTCGACAGACTATATAGGCTGGACCTTTACAACATTTCACTGCCAACAATGAAATAAATATATGCTTTTTGGTCAGTGAAATCAGGAAAAAAGAACTGGAGGATTCTGTTTCCCTTTAAGCATTATTTGTTAACACAAATTAATCACAGATTTTCTTTTACATAAATAAATAAGTAAATAAACATACACACACACACACAAACATGACCAATAATTTGTAGACTGAAATTGCAGTATTTTCAGTTCAATATAAAGCTCACTTTGCATAATATTGGATTTTTACAGACATACAACTCAATAAAAGTATGTTTTTTAGTGACACACAGGGGCAGGAATCCAAGAGAGGACATACAACAATGTAACTTTCTGTGCTTTTTTGAATTTCTTTGAATTTCGTGTCTAGAAGTGGGGTGGTCTGTGCACTTGCCTTCTACTCCCCAGTTTCCTTCTCTCAGTGTCTCCAGTCCTGGACTCTCTTCTATCTGTCAAGGAGGGATGGCTCCAACTAATATCTCAAGACAAATGCCCTTGGCTTTTAATCTGCTTTGGGTTACTTCTTGGATTGGCTAACCCAGAAATCTGTGCCACTAGAAATATAAGGACACCATACCAGAACTATCTAGTGGCTGCTTGTTGCCATAAGACTGCTAATTCACCATAACTGTTCCTCAGCTGCCTGCCTTAACAAACCAACATGGACACAGTCTTGGGCAATGTGATGACATCTAAAGACTGGAGAGTAACAAGTGGCCTCCTGCCTGGTCCCATTTTACTCAACCTGGAACTATGAGCTTCTGTCCACTTTCTGTGGCTTCAATCCCATTACTCATTCTCGCTCTGCATGTAGAGAATTCCGGCACCTGGTGGCACTACATGGCCTCTGGTACCCTGGGGAAAATTTTGCATGTTTTGTCCCAGTTAACTTTCCTGTGAGTTGGGAGTATTTTGCTAGCTCATATCCTGTACAGCCTGCCATTCTTGCAGGATATAAAAAATTGTAGATTGTATAAGAGAACCGTACTTGAGAATGTCAAACCATGTACTCTTTTGGATAAAACCAAACTACAACTGCTTCAGACAACTAAATCCATTATTTCCAATCTTGTACATAACAATGAAGAAGAAGAACTCCAAAATTTGGAAGGGAAAAGTTTACATCCAGCATTAAACATTAAAAAATATTAAAACAGTACCTGGAATCACCAGATCAGCCAAAATTGGGCTATACAATTGCAAAATGTTAATATCTGGTAGGGGGCACACAATCCCTGGAAATATGTTCATTAGAGATTGCAGCTTTTACTAAACAAAACAAAGTGTGCGTGTATATATATATATATATATATATATATACACACACACTAGACATTGAGCCCGTTAAAATAATGGGGGCTAGAACAGTAGTGCATAAACATTTGTATGAACAGTCTATATTAAATGGCAAGGGACCTTGTATTTGGCTGTAATATATGTTACTGTATTGTGTGCCTTTAATTTTCTCTCTCAGTAATACTGGTTTGTATTTCCGTGAAATGCCTGTAATTTTGTCTGACAGTAATACAGTGGAACCTCGGTTCACAACCATAATTCGTTCCAAAACTCTGGTTGTAACCCGATTTGGTTGTGAACCGAAGTAATTTCCCCCATAGGATTGTATGTAAATACAATTAATCCGTTTCATACTGTATGAACTGTATGTAAATATATATTTTTTTAAGTTTTTAAGCACAAATATAGTTAATTATTCCATATTAAGCACAGCGTAATAGTAAACTAAATGTAAAAACATTGAATAACACTGGGAAAACCTTGAACAACAGAGAAAACTAACACTGCAAGAATTTGCGCTATAGCCTTATGACCCGCTCGCTAAAAACTCTTTTTTGAATGAGTTTTAAGCACAGGGAAAAAAATGAACATTTGAAAAATCTGTAATTTAATAAACAACCAAGAAAAGTAACATTGCAACAATGCACGCGTGTGTGTGTGTGTGTCTCTTAAGCGCGCGCCTCTGTGTCTGTGTGTGTGTGTCTGTCGCCTGTGTGTGTGACTCGTGCTGTGTGTATCTGTCTCTCTCTCTGCACAGGAAGAGACTGAACACGTGCTGTGTGGCCCCGCGCATGCGCACTTCACCATAAGACACACACACACGGACACTGGACGCACACAAGGGTTTTATTAAAGAGCATATATATATATATATATATATATATATATATATATATATATATATATATATATATATATATATATAGTCAGGCTTGGGTCACAGATTTGCACAGACACAGGTGGTTGTAGAAAACAGGAATTTTATTCAAACACTGCAAACAAACATTTGTTTCTTTTTTTCAAAAGCTTAAACGTGCTCCATGACAAGTCAGAGATGACAGTTCCGCTAGGAGCAGAGTATGTCAGAGAGAGAGAAAGAAAGATAAAAGCAAAACAATCAATTCCAAAACTGACAGGTGCTGCACAAGGCTTTTAAGTTGGCAGAGTACCGCGCGAGATTTGTATTACGTGTTATAGCGCAAGGATAAGGAGTAATGTGAGGGTAGTCTGTGTTTCAGGGGTTGTGATTTTCCCAGGGGCGTCTGTATCTTCTTGGGGTGCGATCAGCCCTCCAGTTCACAATATATATATATATATACATACACACACACATACAGTATCTCACAAAAGTGAGTACACCCCTCACATTTTTGTAAATATTTTATTATATTTTTCATGGGACAACACTGAAGATATGACACTTTGGTACAATGTAAAGCAGTCAGGGTACAGCTTGTATAACAGTGTAAATTTGCAGTACCCTTAAAATAACTAAATACATAGCCATTAATGTCTAAAACACTGGCAACAAAAGTGAGTACATCCCTAAGTATAATAAAACTTTAAACCCTTCCATGCAGTGGTGATTCTAAGATAAAAAAAAAGAAAAAATAACACTAAAGACAGGATGCACTTTTAATATAGGCTGGAACTCACAATAATAGATTTTTTTGAAGAACAGCAACTGGTGAAAGCGGGATGCAGTCGTGGGGTTCCTGCAGTCGGCTCTGGCCACTTTGAGAGTGTGGGAGGCACAGTTCCAAGGTACAGACAGAAGCGATGTCTTCTATCTGTCAGCAGGTGAACTGTAACGTTCAGTGCAGTTGCCCAAGCTTTATACTTTTCTAATAGTCTTTGTTCCCAAAATAAGAACATGCACTTGCCAAACATGGGAAATAATCTTTTGCTTGGACAAGATAAATGGAAATAGCACACAGTAACTGTTAACCATAAACAGACCATCAGACCATGGGGTACAGCTAAGTTCGTACCACTTATCTCTTCCCAGCTCACTATCTGGTTGCTTACCTGGCAGTAATATTTTCTGTCAGCTTGCTTTGCATAGTTCGGATATTTTCAACTATGTCAAGTTATGGCCTTAGTTTTGAGTGAAATCATGTATTACGGAATTAACCCCACAGATCACAATGACACACTTCAGACTTGTTTTTTTTTTTTTCAACAGAGGTCACTAGCTGCTGGTATGAAGTCATTTTAAGTACAATTAAATCACTCAAGTTCCCTAGACATATTACTGAGATTTAAAGAAGGATCTGATAGCATTCAATCTCAAAAATATGCCAAGAACACCTAAAAGTAAACCAATACTTTTTTCATGAAAATGAGGACACACACTAATCAAGAATCAAAACAATGCTTACATCTCATTATTTTGAATCTCCACAGTCAAAACAGTCAGTCCCCTTTCCCACCTTGCACCGATATGCTGCGTGCAATTCTGATTTATCAGTAGCAAACAGTCATTATGAGCCACTCTGTAATGATTTCCATTGACATGACAGCTCAGAAACCATACAGAAGGCATTCATAAACAATTTAGGTTTGCGTGAATGTTTTTCAGAAACCCAACCACCAGATATTTTTAGAAACAAACTGAAAAAAGTTGAAAAAACAAAAACAACAATAGAGACAACTTGCTCTTCCTGTATTTCTCTTTTTAATGTCTAGAATAATATGAAATACAATCTGATTGTGTGGCAGACTTTGTGATGGCTCTGATTATCTGCATTTAGAGTACAACTTCTAACAGATGTATAAAGCCAAAAGAACAAAGCCCAGTGATTATCATAAAAACCGCTATGCTGTAGACATGTTGTTCAAATCTATTTTGGGAGGAAAGGCCTCTTAATAACTAGGTGTTATCTTTCACCAAAAGCCCTGTCTTTCTTTATTTGGGGTATTCAGCTTCTATTAAATTTTTTGTACATACAAGTGAAAAATGATGGCTGTCTTTCAGTTTTTGCCACCCCAACAAGGCCACCCACATACACATGCAACTCAGACAAATCCCATTGTACTTTCAGACAGATCAGAAGTTAGAAACCTTATTTGCAAAAAAGATGTGAGTAACAGGGATTTCTATTATAGCTGCAAAACACTCATCCAAACTACACTAGAGTCACAAGCCAGGTTTCCATCCAAGGAGTTTTTGCGAAAAAACATTTAGCACTTCAAAATTTAGCTGATGGAAATGCTAATTATCGATAAAATGTTGTACATGTCGACATAATATTTTTCCGTTTAACTTTAGCGCATAAATTCCATATCGATACTTCAGATGTCGCAAAAACTACATTGGAAACATTTTTTGTCGGAAAAAAAGGGCTTTAACGCAAATAAATGTGTCACATGATACATTTTTATCACGTGCAATCAAAACGAGAATAGCGGAGCGGTTCGCATGGTCTGATGAAGAGACTCGTTATTTCTTGTGATGAGCCAATGCAGTAGCGGATAGGCTGGGTCTCCTGCTACTAAAAGGGGTACCTGAACTCCCTCCACATCAACTGTAGCCTGGGGGTGTCTCTCAGGATGTCTAAATAATACAAAAACCGCAAAGGTAGTTTACTGTGCCAGTCAAAATATTTAATAAACCGTGTGTTTCATTATCTAAACATTTTTTTTTCTTATTATTAAATGGCAGATGTTTTAGCATATATGAGAAATTCTCTCATTAATATTAACTTTAGTTTTTTTTTGATTAAACGTTGTTATTTTGTATTAATTCAAATTTCAGTTTTAATTAAAAACCTTAAGGGAAGCAGGTTACAGTACTAATTCAGTTGTTATCGCACAGAGAAGGGATGTTGAAAGGTAGGCTCACCTGTACAGATCCGATGCTGCAAACACAGCTGCATCATGGGCACTTCCAGGAGTGCCAACGCAAATGTCTCGTATCATGCACCTGTCATCAACAAGGGCCTGGAGAACAATAGATGGCCACCCTTTGCGATTAATGTAATCGCGTAGCCTTCCGTCGGGGAAGAATAGGCACATGCGTGCCATCCAGCGCACCGTAAATCTGTGGCACAAGATGCACCAAGGAATTGCGGTATGCAATTTCATTGGCCTCCGCTACAGTCGGAAGTCTGATATAACGCCGCATTAATTTTTTTTTAATTGCGGTGCACACAGCATATACACATCGATGGCCGGTAGTTTTACTAAGCCCGAAAGTTTCTCCAACTCACTCTATACTCGCAGGTTGCCAGCTTGTAAAGGGCGATGGCAATCCGCTTTGGGTTGGAACCGTGGTCGATGGCAACCTGTGATGGCGCAACATCAGGACTGATGAATCCACACAACATCTCAAACGCGTTGGCGTGTCATTCTAAAATGTTGCAGCCAGAGATTTTCTGTAAGTGTCTCTCCACCACCTCCTCCCAGAAGGTCTTATTTCGTCGTCTCTCCCATACC